>NC_133617.1:517023034-517323034 GCF_048593235.1 Sminthopsis crassicaudata
AGAAAGGGAGAGGAAAGGAGAGAGGGAAAGAGGAAGAGAGGGAGAGAGGAAGAGAAGGAAGGAAGGAAGGAATTAAATTTGTCTAAATTAGGAAAGACAGAAAGAGCATTTTTGGGGAGAAAGCAGATGAATCCAATTTTGGATATATCAAATATGAAGTGCCAGGAGAACATCTAAGATGGGATGCAGAACCGGAAGCTCCAAATGCTGGCCTAAAACTTATAAGAGAATCTGGGACCCAGAAATATAGGTTATGGTATTATTGACATGCAGTTTAACACTGAAGCCATGACAATCAATGTCAAGAGAGTATAAAGATGGAATTGAGGAATCTTGGGGAATATACACATTTAGGGAGCAAGAAAAGGAAGAGATGCTAGGGGAAGAGAATGATATGTAGATACAAAGCTAGAATGTAAAGTTACTGGTACAGTGTTGGGGCAGCCAGGTGGTACAATGAATAAATCACTAGAGAGATCTGGAGTTGAAAGAACCTGAGTTCAAATCCAACCTCAGATACTTAGTAGCTATGTGACCTTGGGTAAATCACTTAATCTGATTTCCTCAAAAAAAAAAAAAAAAAAAGTGTATAGTATCATGAAAGGTTTCAAAAGTGGGTGTTTAACAGTTTCAAATGCAACAGAAGACAAAATAGATATAGATATGGATTGCCAAGTGTCTTGGGCAACTGTAAGCTACTACTATTCTTTATTCTCTATCCTTAACACCTAGCCTTGCTCTCCTAAAGGAATGGGGAAATTTAGCTGAATTATCATGAGTACACTTGACAATACTGGAAAAACAACTGAAACTATAGAATCCCTTGGGAACAGGAGTGGTGGTGGTAGTGGAAAAGGGACCAAGGGGGAAAGGAGAAGAGTGTGGCAATCACCTGCCACATGAAGTACCCATATTACTTCTTCCCATACTTTTTTACCTGATCCCTTTAAGGTGTAGCTTCAGTCTTTCTTTCTTTCTTTCCTTCCTTCCTGTTGAGGACCTTAGCTTTAAAAGGCCAAGGTTTCCCATAGTATCCAGGACCATCTCCAGTCATCCTGATCTATAACTGGTTACTGGACCAGGATGATTCTGGAGGGGAAAATGAGGCATATGACCTTTCACAGCTTTCCTTCACTTAAATCCAAATCACTTGCATTTCATAGATCGACTTCCTAATGTCTGGTCCTCTTTGAGAACAAAGGACAAACAACAACCTTCCCTTTGTAGGACAAAGATCTGTGATTTTGTTAGTATAGGGACTCCATTCACTAATGTAGAAGACTGTCTATCTGTCTATAAGTCCTAGGGAGTTACTTAATATTCCAGAAGTCGAATTATTTGCCTTAGCTAGAAAATGCCACAGCTAGAAAATGTTTAAGTGTATTTGAACGCTCATCTTGCCTCCAAGTCCAGCCTTCTAGATACTTTATAAAGATGTCATATGTCTATGACTTTATAAAGTGTGTATAAAGTCTCTTCTTAATAACTGTCAAAATTTATTATTTTATTTTTCATTATAATGCTCACATTGTCATGTTATTCCTGACCCTTCAAATTCTTGTTTTACTCTTCTTATTCTGATGTATTCTGGATTCACACAGTCTTCATCAGGATCAAATACACTACTATTGTTCAAGTCAAGTAACTGATATTATTGCTTAGTAATTAATATTCTTAGTACTTAGTAATTGTTAAATATTTAGTATTGTTCTATGATCATATAAATCCTTTTTCAGAAGAACTTTGTTAAGAAAGAGTATCTTTGACTGATTCTCTGAATATAAAATCACAGACCTTAGATACTAATTAGTACAAACCCTTTAGTTTATAAAAAAGAGGCCTATAGAGTTGAAGTGACTGTCCAAATGTTACCCAGGCAGTAAAAATAGTGGTTCTGGGATTAAAACCCAGATTTATCCATAGACTTCAAATCTATTATTTTTTTCCACTACAACACACTGCCTTCAGCCTGTTACCCAAAAACCAAAAGAGAAAAGAGAAAGAGAGCTCTGGGATAAGGATTTGTTTGTCCCTCTTGAAACTGAATAAGGGGGGGAAAAATCTTAAGTAAGTCAGTGACAAAAAAGGGGCTCCTTCTTGCAATGTCTAGCTAATTCTTTAGGGATCAGAAGACACGTATATGCAAATTCATTTGTTGAATGGGGGTAGGAGTTAAAAATGACTTACTTATGACTTTTTGGACTTCCTGTATTAGTACACCAATAGAGACAATTGCTCACTGTTGGCCTAAAGGGGTAGTGGAGGAGGAGGGGTATGAGGGAGAAGCCAGGGTTGGTTTTACATACTGCCTGACTGCTGTCTTGCCTTGTGACATGTTGGACAAAGGAGTCACTCTGACCTCCTTCTGCTTCAGTCCACCCAGCTGGAAACCTGGGCAAAAGAACAAACTTTCCCCATACACCAGAAATAGCATTATATTAGAGTGGAACCCTCCTAGATTAATAGATTAGACCAAAGGGGAAAAAATTGCCAGAAAAAGCATCTTGGGTCAATCAATGACTTGGAGAAGGTGGAGCTGATTTCTGCAAAGTCTGGGTAGTCTTCAGTGATGGGAGAAGCTGCAAAGTAAGAAATAAGAACAGGCAAGAATTATGGAAGAGAAGGAAAGAGGAAAGACAGATAGACAGACAGACAGATGGACAGAGATAGAGAAAGAGTAAGACAGAGAGACAGAGACAGAGTGAGACAGGGAGAAAGAGAGAGGCAGAGACAATTTTCTAGGGAGGCCAAAATGGAAAGAAGAGAAGAGACTAAAAATGGCTGTAATAAGAGAAAGAAGGGAAGGTAAAAAGCAAAAAAATAAAAATAGAACAAATTAAAGGGAATTATATACAGGGTTACTGAAAAGAAAAGTCAAAAGAAAATTGGAATAAAGAGGGAAAGATCAATTTTGCTCTTCCTTTTCCCTCTGGAAACAAAGAAAGTACACCCAGGCTAACCTTCAATTCTGCCAGCAGCATTGTCCAGGAGGGAATTTTCTGGAGCCCTTAGTTGAGTGTACTTTTTCACTCTTTGGTCCCATGAAAATATTAATTGAAAGAACTGAACTAAATAAAGAGGGACAGATTGGAAAGAATGAGAAGAAAAAAGCATTTGGGAAAAGGATCTCAAAAATAAAAAAACCCTGCAGGAAAACAAGTAAACAGCATGAAAATAGACTTTCAAATGCAATGTGTGGGAAAGCTTGATGGAGAGCTGGTTTTGTTACTGCTCAAAAAATATAAATAAATAAATAACAATTTGTGCAGTTCTCTGGAAGATTTTTTTCTTGTTGGCTGCAGAATGTGACAGATGGATACTCAGATGTTCAATGCCTGGAATTTGCCTCTGGGAATAAACCATCCATGTGATGTCTAGAGCTCTACCCGTGAGATCCATCAAACAGCTCATGAGAAGCTTCCCACAGATTCCTGAACCCCTTAGATCAACTTACCTGCTTCATGATTTCTTATACTTAGCTATATGTACAAACAGCACCATTGCTTTGTAGTGACAATTCACTGCAAAATCAAGGCCTTAAGACAAGAAAGGGGGAAAAAAGAAATTATTTAAGAGAATAACTAAAAATTGCAAATTTTAGTTAAGAAGGAACAAGATTTCCTTGTCCCCAAAATAAATATCTTTTAAATTATTATTAGTTGTTCTTAAATTGTTTTTGTTAGAATAAATATTTCATTGTACAATTTCATTTCCAGTTTGCTGCTTTTATGCCATCCTGTTCAGCCCCTAATTTATGTTTTTTTCTGGACTATGGAAGTTGCTGTTAATTGGCCTCCCCATCTTATCTGTCTACCTTCTAATTTATACAGAGTAGATACTTAACAAACATTCATTGATTAATTGATTGAAATTCTTTTACCTTTCAAAACCCTCTAGAACTTAACTGTAATATAACTTCCAAGTGTAATTTCTCACTATTCTATTATTCATGCTGTGAAGTCCAGCAAAAACAGGATTAGTTGTCATTGCTCAGTTTGGGAAAGAAAATGAACTGTGATTTAAACACAAGGGCTCAAATCCCTTTGTGAGTGATGTAGCTGAATTCCTTATTTGTGTGGAAAGTGTTTGATAATATAAAAATATGGAAACCAACATTTTATTTATTAAGAGCTATGCTTTCTCACCAATGTATCTTTGTTTATGATGTTCCCTCTGTAGAGTGCCTTCCCCTCATAACTTTCTTGTATTGAATTTTGTGAGTACTTTAAAACCTAGCTTGATTACATCTTCTTAAATGTAATGAATCATTCCCTCATCTGCCCCACTGGAAGCAACTCTCAGTTTTATTCAAGTGAAGGAAAATTTATTAAGTACCTACTACCAGATATTACACTAAGCTCTGGGGATATAAAGACAAAATAAATTTTCCTAATCTCAAGAAACTCATATGGGAGGAGCAGGGTGGAAATATCACCATGTACAGAGACAAGTAGAAACCAATTTATTGAAGGGATGCTAACGAAGTGAAAAAGGCAGATGTAAGAGATGATATTTGAAATGAACCTGGAAGGGATGAAGGACTTCCAAGAGGAGAAGATGAGAGAAAGGAAAGAATATCAAGTATGAAGGATAGATAACCTGTGCAAAAGCATGAGGTTGGGAGATGAAATATCATATACAGGATTTAGCAAGCATAAGTATGCTGTTTCTTTAAGGATATCATCTGGAATATTTTAATGATAAAAAGGTATTTTGTGTGAAGAAAAATATTCATATGAATTGTCAAAATATATAGGATATTATCACTATGGATAGATGAACATTTTGGTATCTATAAGAAGTAGAAAAAAAGTTTCTATGTATATGGGGGTGGAATAGAAAAATCAGTGTGCAGTTAGTATTTGTGCATTTTGGGAGAAAATATAAACTGAGATTTGAATCACTTTGTGTGTGATATAATTGAATCCCTCTTGTATGTATGAATGGTCTGATGATATGAAAAAACAGGGGAATATCTTTTTTTTAAGAAATAGAGAAATAAAAGCAACTGAAAATACAGTTTGAAGGACACTAAAGAAAAAAGACCATGTTGATGATGTAAGGAAGCCTACATAAGTATGCTTCAATTCATTTGCACATAGCATCTTTATGACTAAATAAAGGGTAAAACTTTTAAAAATGAGAAATCAAATGAATACTTGAAGACTAAGATTTAAATTTAATAGAATTATAGATTGAATTGGGAACTTGAAGGAGTTGAGAAAGGGAAAAGTGATCCATTGAGGGTTCAGAAAGTTCTCACTTAAGCCATGGAAGTAGATAGGAACCACATAGAGGAACTATTTGTAGGAGCCAGATATAGGAACTTAAGAGAAGACTCCAACATAGGAGTTCTGTTTTGAGCTTATTGGGTTTGAAGTGCCTATGGGACATCTAGACAGAGTTGCTCAGTAGGTGGTTAAAAATGTGGAAATGGAGCTAAAGAGAGAGAGAGATGAGGAGTAGATTTGTTAGTTATCTGCAAATAAGGGCTGACAAGGTCACCAAGAAAGGTCACCAAAGAAAGAAGAAAAGGGGATTTTATGATAACAATACCATGAAGACCCAGAGAGTATCCAAAAGTAAGAGGTGATCAACAATATCCACTGCAGAGAAGTCAAGCTGAATGAGGATTGAAGAAAGCCCATTGGATTTAGGAATGAAAAAATCATTAATAACATTTTGAGAGAGCTACTTCAGTCAGGTAGTAAGGGTGGAAGCCAAATTGCAAGAGAATGAGAAGACAGAAGAAAGCAAACAAGTAGAGTTAATGAGAATAGGCCATTTTTTGTAGAAATTTAATGATAGCTTGAGGAGAAGGTAAGAAATTAGTCTTTCCACTTAGTGATTTATATTGTTAATCATACACTGATATATATATAGATATAGATATAGATATATGTGTGTATAATATATACATATATATATATGCTGATCCTTCATTGCTTTGTATTTGTATCCATGTGCATATTTTATGTCTTTTACTCAGCCATAAGTTTTTTGAGTAATAGTGGCAAGTGTTGATCATCCTCTTCTTTCTGAATTCTCTACTCTCTGAGTTTCCATAACACTACTCTCTTGTGGCTCTCCTCCAAACCATATGATAGATTGCAAAAGAAGGGTCCTCCCTTAAGGCAGCTAGGTAATACAGTGGATAGAGCAACAGCCCTGAAGTCAGGAAGATCTGAGTTCAAATTTGACCTCAGACATTTAACACTTCTTAGCTTTGTGACCTGGGGCAAGTCACTTAACCCCAATTACCTCAGAAAAAAAAAAGGATCCTCACAAATAAGTAATGTCTTCAAGTCACACTGAAGTTTGTAGTCTACAGGCTCTTTACTACTATAGCTCCTTTAAAAAAGCAAAATTTTTACTTAGAATCAATAACAACAACAACAACAAAATAAACAAAACAAAAAAAATCCCATTTTCATTTGCGTTTTTCTATCTGGTTATTTAATTATGAAAACTTTCTTCTGATCAACCCTACATACCAAACTCTTTAAAACAAGAGGTAATTACCTTTAATCAGTTAAATTATTCACCCGGATTAAATCTTTCAGATTTAAAATTTCTGATCATTAGACATGGGGATCTCCCTGATCAACTCTAATCTAGTTCATGGTTTGTATTCCATATATGTCCCAACTTTGTTCCCTGAAGACTAGACAATGAGAAGGTAATGACTTTTTGCTCAAAACTACCAGATTGCTACAAAATTTAGGATTTCCCCACTTTTCAGTTCTATGCCTCTTCCATTCTCATGGAAGTATGGAAAAGGCACTGACACATGCTAAATCCTTGGACTAAGGTCATTCTCTCTTTTCTTAAATTAGCCCCATTTCTGGCCAGATTGAAACTTAAGAGGAACTTTGAGACATGTTTACATAATACCTAACAAATGGTTGTTCAGTCTTTATTTGACAATCTCTAGTATGAGAGCAGCAATATGATAGCTGATTAGATTGGCAAAGGGGTTGGGGAAGAGAGGGGGGAAAAAACGAGAAACAGAGACAGAGATAGAAACAGAGAGAATGAGACTGAAACAGAGGGACAGACAGAGAGAAACAGAGACCATTCTAATATAAAAAATGTATATATTATAGTCCATTCTATTTTTGGATAGCTCAAATTATTAGGAAGCTTTCCTTACATTAAGCCTAATTCTGGTTCTCCAAAGTTCCTATAAATTAATTGCTGGTGGAGGAATGAACTCTGTTTACCAGAGTTATAATCTTTAGGTTTTTTAAGCTCCTAAAAAGCAAGGGCCATATCATTTGTGCAATATCTGAGACAGCAAAACACACAATTAAGGAATTTCATTAATAGCAGTAAAAATGGACATGATGAGGATGAAGCAGTATTTTTCTTACTGAAAAAGTTGAGACTCAAAGACTTGAAATGATTTTAAAGAGAGGGAGCATCACAGCCTGCAATTCTAGTAATTAACATACATGTCTGATTATACTGTCACTTTGTAGCATGAGACTGACTCACTAAACCTTGTTGCAGCCAGCAGATAGAACTGCCTGCTATAATTTTATAGCTTAGGGTAGAAATTAAATTGATAGGAAGAAGTCTCTCTTTTTGCTTCAAACTTTGGAATGGGAAAAGGGAAAGGTTTTTTCCTCCCATCATGTGAAATTACAGCTTGGTCACCAATCTCAATGCATTATGAATATATTCAAAAAGAGTCAAAGGGATTCACCAATTCCTATTCTCTGTTAGCCAGATTATCAATGTTTTACCATCTTATTTTAGTTTAGTATAAAGGACAGAAGAATCTAGATCCAGTTGAAATATTGTTTTTTTTAAAGGGAATTTTATCAAAACAAATCAATCAAAACTATTCTTTCTATTTATTTGGTTTAGCCCCCATCTGTGGGGGGACCCAAATCCTGACATTTTGAACCAAGGTTCAAACCTCTGTCCTGATTGTTGTTGTTGTTGTTGTTGTTGTTGTTGTTGTTGTTGAATTTCTGTAATGGCAAGGTATTCCCTAGTCTTCTCCAGTATCCCCTCCATCTGATTGGATTTTAAGCTCTCCTAATTAAATTGTAAGTTCCTTGAGAGCAGGGACTTTTACTTTCTTTTGTTTTTTCAGTATTTAACACAGTGCTTGGCACATAGTAACTACTTGATAAATGTTTATTTATTGATTGAATTAAGAGAAAACACAAATTACATAGCAATTATGACCAAGCATAGTTATATTTCAAGGGTAACAAAACTTTCAAGTTACCATGAAAATCAGAAATTACAATCAACTTGAATATTGATATTGCATAGTAAATTTATTCTGGTTTCAGGCAAAAGGGAAGGAAATACTCAAAACTTCTCTATATTTATGGATATGTCATTTCAACCATATTCCTTTTTCAGGAATCTGAATAAGCAAAGACATCAAGTAAAAGGCAGACCAGCTGCCTGTAGCATCTCCTCTCTAGTGTCTGGATGCATATCTCAAAATATCTGCTGAAGTTTGTCTGTCTATGTTTGTGTCTCACTTTCTCACTGTCTCTCATTATCTGTCTGTCTGTCTCTCTGTTTCTGTCTATTTCTCTATATCTCTGTGTTGCTCTCTCTGTTTCTGTCTCTCTCTATCTCTTTCTAACTTTCTCTGCCTCTCTTTGTGTGTCTCTGTCTCTTTCCCTGATTCTCTGTCCTTCTGTCTCTCTCTCTCCCTCTCTCTCTCCCTCTTCTATCTGCCTCTCTCTATCTCTGTGTCTCTTTCTTATCTCTCTGTGTTTCTCTCTCCCTGTCTCTCTCTAACACTCTCTCTGTGTCTCTGTCTCTCATTTTATCTCTCTCCCTCCTCTGTCTCTCTTTGTCTGTTATGTTCTGTCTCTCTCTATCTCTGTTCTCCCTCTGTCAGTCTCTCTGTCTCTTTGTTTCTCTTTGTCTCTCACTTCCTCTATCTCTGTCTCTTTCTGTCTCTCTGTCTCTCTTTCTCTTTCTCTGTCTTTCTTTCTCTCTTTCTCTCTGTCTCTCTCTGTCTCTCTTTCTCTCTCTCTCTGTCTCTCTCTCTCTCTCTCTCTCTCTCTCTCTCTCTCTCTCTCTCTCTCTCTCTCTCTCTCTCTGTCTCTCTCCTCTCCTTCTTTTTTCCTCTCTCCCTCCTCCCCTCTGCCAATCAATAATCAGCAATCATGTTGCTACTAACATATCTTGGGGTTTTTTTCCTGGATTCATACCATCATCTGGATTATGATCTTTCCAAACTTTCCAGCACTGGAAGACCTAACACCAGACTACATTTTTTCAAAAATCCATGTACTCAGATCCCAAAGCCTTCTCATAGGGAACTGTTCTGGATACTGAATTATTCGGTGTATATTTCTTCATCTACAGAATGGACATAAATAAGAAATTTGTCTCTTCCCTTCCCCCCAACAGAATCACAGAATTTCAGAATTGGAAGGAACTTTAGAAGTCAGTCAGTCTTATTTATACCTATGTTGAAATACCTTCTACAATATTCCATCAAGTGATCATCTAATATTCACTAACACATTGAAACATTTTAAGAAAATCTTTTTTATAACACTTCAAATCTCAAAATGAGAGTAAAAGAAAGAGAGGAAGCTACTTTTTACATATAAAACATAACAAAATTCTCATAGTAAGAACAATACAAGATTACAGAATCTGTGAGTAACTAAACCCAAAGAAATTGATTATGTGTTTCTTGAATCACCAAACCATTCCACCCCACACACAGGTGCTACTGTTGGATCCAATCAGATACAGCAACAAGCAACTAGTGACCTAGTGATATCACTATTCTGAATTTCTATCTCTCTCAGCAGAATCTCTAAACCCCCTCCCCTCCTCTCCATGGTTCTATAGGCTCCCCCCAAAAAATTAGGCATTACAATCATGAGCTAAAGCAAGAAAGGAGCCCTAGCTGAAAGAGTGTGTTGAAAGCAAAGGAAGAGAGATTGATGTGGAGTGCAGGGCTGCCGGCATGTGCTTGCCATCTGTAAGGCGGAGGGAGTGCTGCCAGGCCTACATGGTTATTCAGTATTAAAAGAATATTTTTTAATTTGACTGACACCCTGGGTAGTTTCATCCAATTCTGTTGGTCTCTGTGATCCAGATGGGGGAAGGTGACTTCTCTCCCCTTGGGAGATGACTCTGGGAAGCTAGGCCACCCAGGGTAAGCAGCTGGTGATCTTCCAGGGAATAGGAATAGATGGAGAAGATTAGGCCAGCAGGCCAAGGACTGTCCCATCATTTTGTCTCATGGCTGTACTTCAGAGGGTGGAGTGGGATTAGAAGAAAATGTTCTTCACTGATTATCTCAAGAGCTATTACTAGAGATTCTGGTGGCCAGGACAAACACCATAAAATACCCCAGAGGAAAACTGCACAAGATGTATCTTTGAATCAACTTTTTAAAAAATCAAACTTTTAAATCCAATTAAGTTGGTAAGGCAGCATATGGACACTTTAGAGAGAGACCTCAGACCTTAAGAAAATAGGTTCCATGTAGGAGAGAGTTCTTGGGACACAAAATGATTTGTATGTACATTGTGTTTAGGAGGAGATTGTTAGGTTTTGTGGGGGATATGGAGGAAGAGATAACACAATTCAGTTCAGCAAACATGTATGAAATATCCTCCTAATAGAGAATCATTCTAAATGTTGGGGGGTAGTGATAAAAGAATTAGATAAAATATAATCCAATCCTCATGCAGTCAAAAGAAATGTGGGTTATAATATATTTTATTTCATTAAAAATTTCCCAATTGCATTTTTTAAAAATTTAATAATTTTTTTTAAATTCTGAGTTCCAAATTCTTTCCCTCCCATCACTTCCCAACCCCTTGAGAAGGCAACCAATATATATAAAGACATGTAAAACATAAGAAATGTATTTTTGTATTTTGTATTTTATCTTTTTATTTACAAATAATATGCATGGGTAATTTTTTCAGCATTGACCTTTGCAAAACCTTCTGTTCCAACTTTTCCCCTCCTTTCTCCCACCCCCTCCCCTAGATGGCAAGTAGACCAATACATTTTAAATATGTTAAAGTATATGTTAAATGCAATATATGCCTACATATTTATATAGTTATCTTGGTGCACAAGAAAAATCAGACTTAGAAATAAGGTAAAAAATAACCTGAGAAGGAAGACAAAAATGCAAGCAAACAACAACAGAAGGGGTGGAAATGCTATGCTGTGATCTACATTCATTTTCTAGAATTCTTTCTCTGGGTGTAGTTGGTTCTCTTCATTATTGAACAATTGGAACTGATTTGGTTCATCTCATTGCTGAAAAGGGCCACATCTATCAGAATTGATCCTTATATAGTATTGCTGTTGAAGTGTACAATGATCTTCTGGTTCTGCTCATTTCACTCAGCAACAGTTCATGAAGAAATGTATTTTTTAAACAAACATACATCCGTCCCTTTTACATTGGTTTGGAGTTCTTTATGATGTAAAACCATAAATGCAATATCCATCTTAGGTTTTGATCTAACTCTTCTGAAAAAAAGCTTAATTAAAATCAAGAAAAGATTTCTCTTAGACAGTGAGAAGAAAGTATCAGTCTTAGGCCTTCTATCCTCTGAGGTTACGTGGCCCTGTGAATACAGACCTCAGCTTTTTGCCTGTCTTTGTGTTCATTTCTGTTCTAGATGAAGAGATTGAATACTCTGACTTGCCAATGTTCAGAAGGGTAGGAGTGAGGTGAAAAGGTAGAGTGGGGGGTTGCAGTCAGATCACTACTGATGCTTTGAAGAGCAAGGAGTGTCAGAATCTAAAGCAGTAGTAAGTGAGTAAAGGATTCATCCAGAAACAACAATACATTTGCACATGAATTTGGTGGAACCAATTCTGTGGAGGAATTGGGCTAAATCCTGAGTTTGAAGTAAAGTGACTTGCCATAAGTCATCTAGATATTAAGTGGCAGAGTTGAGATCTGAATCCATGACTCTTTCACAATGTTCACACTGATGAAATCACAACTAAGTGGTGCATGGATACAGCTGTTTCTGTATAATATGTTTCCTATTTGGGTTTTGAAAATATCCTAATTGAAATACTAAAAGCTCACCATCTTTCTTATGAAGAGTCAAGTCAAGAATTCTACTGACTGAGATTACTTTAAGCCTGAATTTCATCTTTTACATTCTGCTTCTAATAATTCTAAAAAGTAGATGTACTTCATGTAGAAAAGATTTTTTTTTAAATATGCATCTGATTTACCATTGAACTAACAACTCAGCATATTAACTCAGCATATTCAACAGGTTGACATAGCATGAACTGGTGACATGTTGTTTATACAAACACATATGGATCATTTTGTTAAATGCCTAGAACTTTACTACTCAGTTGGGAATTAGGATTGGAATGAAAGCATGGGGGTAGTGGTAAAGGGAAGTTCCCATTGCTCTTTCAGAAATAAATCCTGAATAAATAGATCACTGGATCATAGCATTCTATAACTATGATCTGGCCAACAAGTATTAAACAGCAGTTTCAGCAGAATTATTTCTTTCAGTCTCTTTCCAGTCTTGGGATGAGAAATCATTTCCTCATTCTTCATATCCCTCTTCCTTTTCTTACAGCCTAAGTTTATTACTGTAATTATGATCTCCTTCTGCTTTACTTTATTCTTGGAGATAAGAACCAACTTCACAAAAAAAAAATGTCCAATCAGTACTTTGTTTTATTTAATTTTATATTTTTAATATTTTTGTTATTCTAAATCTGACATATTAACTAATACATGAACATTTCAATAAATGAAGAAAAATAAAAATTGTATATAAAACCATAAATCTCTACTATATCATTTTTTTTTAAAAAAAAAAGTATATTAAGTAATCCAACAGGTTAGTTTCAAAGTTATGTCATTTGTCTATGTGCCTTTGAACCTCTTTTTTTTCCTGAGGAAATCCCTTTGGGATTAATATTTCCCTCCATTCACCCAGACTGTATCCTTAGAGGTTTGGAAATGATATGATTATAAATGATCACATACTCTAATAGCAACTTCAGTTTGAACACATATATAAATAGACACTGAAAGAAATGACTTAAACTTACAGATCAATACCAGGAGGGTGGGTTGGTTAAAATTCCCTCTACCCTCTCCTCAAAATAAAAGGAAATATCTTCAAAGCAAGAGGAAATGAGCAGAAAGGTAAATGAAAGATGGCTTTCTCACTCGAGGGAAGCAGGAAGAAGAAAGCTGCTATGGAATGGATTCTAATCTTACCAACCCCAGCAACTAATTGGATTCCCAATTAGTTCATGTTTCTCCCCTGCAAACTCTAACACCTCAAGAGATCTCAGTTCCATTTGCTTTCTCTATTTTCTATCTGTTACAGGATCATCAGCATCTAACTCTCTTCTGTCTCTCTATGTGCCTTCTTTCCATCTTGGCCATGTGGCTTCTCAGAATCCTCTTTCAAGACTTAAGAAACCAGAAGGATCCTGCAGTTTTTCCAGGGCAACCGAAGTACTTTTAGATTTTGGTTCTCTTGCATTTCAACAAAAAAGACCCCAGGAGGAGATTATTTGTAGGATCATTACATAAAACTGCATTTTGGCAGGGGGAGGGGGGAAGAATCCTTTATTTCATTTCAGTTTAATATCACAATGAGCAAACACTCTCGAATTTTGTCTGAAATTGCCAGAGCAGAAGATTCTTCCAAGTCAGCAAATCTGAACCCTTTTCATTGAAAAGGTGGCTGAAAGGGAACTCTGTTTTTTATCCATATTATATGGGGTTTGTTTCTCCTATAGCATCAAGTTTTAAGCCATTTGCACAATTAATGCACCCATTGCCATGCCTGTTAATGAGAACTCTTGCACTCAATCAATGGATCTTGCATAGTTTAAAATATCAAGAAAAGAATGCTTCAAAAACACATGATTTCATCAGTGTGAATTCATTTTGAGTCAGAAGATTAAAATCCCAACTCTGATTCTTAATATCTAGATGAGCTAAACACAATCAGTACCAAATTACCAAGTCCTTCCATCAACAATCACAAATCCTCCAATTTGCCTTTAAAAACTATCTTGAATTTCTGTTAAAAAAAAAAAATCACTGATAGCTAATCTGAAGATAAATCTCTCTGAATTTAGCTACCTGATTCTTAAATAAAAATCCACTCCTTCACCTATTCTTGAAGCTATTCTGTTAGATTTCCTGCTTTACTGAAATGCATTTCATGAATCCACAGCATAAGTTAATGAGAGATAGCAGTGTTCTGAGTCTTATTGCCAATACTATACAATGCAACACAATAACATGGTCTCAGGAGAGTCCTGAGTTCAAATACTATCTCTTATCATTTCTAACAGTATGACAACCTCTGCCAGTCTCAGATTCCTCATTTTTTAAATGGGGAGGCCTCTAAGTTTTACCTAACAATGAAGTTCAAATATAATATACATAAAGTACTTTGTAAACTTTAAAACTATATCTGGGGGCAGCTAGGTGGCACAGTAGATAGAGCACCAGCCCTGAAGTCAGGAGGACCTGAGTTCAAATACTTAATACTTCTTAGCTGTGTGACCCTGGGCAAGTCACTTAACCCCAATTGCCTCAGGGGGGAAAAAAGGTATTTTTTCCAATAATAGAGATTTGTGCTTCATTTGAATACACGCTATCACCAGATCCTCCTATATGACCTATCACTATCATATGAGAACATTGATTGGGATTGTATGGCCATGAAACAGAGTGAAACTAATTGGCTTAATAATAATCATAAAATACCCAACATCTACTTCTTACCCTGATATCACTCAGTTCTCAGTCTTCATTCCTTCCCCCATCCCACACCACCTATTTAAATCCATATTATTTTTATCTAACTTACTCTGGAATCATATATTTATATCCAGAAAGAGAAATTGGATAAATTTACAATGCTAAAGCCATTCCCAAAATCTAGCTCTACAAAGTAAATCTAGTTAAAGTTGGCTAGTGTGGTAAAACACTGCCCCTCTGTGGAGACTGTGAAAAGCATAAAACAAATTAGTAAATAAAGCCCTAAAATTGAAATTTGCTAATTAAAAAAAAAATCTCAAAAGAAGTCCATTCTACCTCTACCAATTCTCTATTTCTATCTCCAAAAAAAAATTTTAAGGAAAAATTCTAATGCTGATTTCCAGTTATGTAACTGAGATCCACTTTCCCTTCCTTGGTTCTTAAAAGGACTCTAGTGTTTAATGCAAAAACTTAATGAAATAACTCACATGTCTCTGCTTGGACTCCCTCAACAGGGTGGAGATTCCTTGGGGAAAATAAATCACAGAAACACAGAACTGAAAAGAATCTTCCAACCTTTTCACTTTGTTGTTCAATTCTTTCAATCATGTCTGTCTCTTTGTGACCTCATTTGAGATTTTCTTGGCAAAGTGCTCTTCCATTTCCTTGTCCAACTCATTTTAAAACTGAGGAAACTGAGGCAAATGGTTATGATCTGCCTAGATTCCCATAGCTAAAACATAAAACTATTCCAACTGAAAGCTAAGACATGAAATTATTTGCTCTAGATCACTCAGCTAATAAAGTGACTTAATTAACACTTGAAAATTAATCTTCTAGCAACCTTTAGTGTTCCAACATCTTGGCATTGGAATCAAGTAAAGCTTGAGTTCAAATTCTATTCTAGGTGAATTGCTAGAGATCTAGACCTGAGCCAAAGTAACCTTCAGGTGATACAATCTCTCGATTCCCTGGAGCAAAAATTCAAACTCCTCAAATGCCTATTAGTCCTAAGAATATTAGCAATAGTTTATTCATATGTTCCACTTTTCTTTTTATGAATTAAAGCTTCAGGGAAAATGTGCTTATAGAAAACTAAGTATAGTAATAAGTAATAAATAATAATACTTTTGGGCAGTTCTGAATCATCAACATTCTCAATAATCTCACAGAGGGAGAAGAGAAGGGAAAATTCTAAAAGGGGAAATGCAGTAGACATTCAGAGATACAGAATTATAGATAAATTCAATTATATAACTAGTTGAGAAAATTAAATTATTCCAGATCCTAGAGGGACCACTGTCTATATCATCAAACTCAAATGAATCTCAAATACTGAAATCGAAGCTAGGTAGCCCCAGTAGATAAAAGTGCTAGACCTGGAGTCAGGAAGTCTTGAGTTCAAATTTTACTTCAGTCATTTATTAGTTGTGTGACCATGGACAAGTCACTTAAACCTATTTGCCTCAGTTTTCTTAATGGAAAAATGGGGAAAACAACTGCCTATCCACCTCATAAGGTTGAGATCAAATGAAGTAATATTTATAAAGTGCCTTAACACATGGTAAACATTTTGTACATATTTTCCCCTTCCCCTTCCCTGCTCAAATCCATCAGAGCCTCTCCATTTGGCTTTGATATTCATTTTTCATGCTTTCAAAACTTTAATTTTCTATGATTCATAGTTATACAACAATACTTGCTGAATATGGAAAGGGATGGGGTTCAAACTTGTGATTTCCTTTGTATAAGGAAACCTTGGAAGCAAAAAATCCTCTTCCAATGCAGGTCAAGTTCTTTACAACTTAGAGTCTTAGGGAGTTTCCCAGAGCATTGAGAGGTTCATATAGCCAATATGAATCAGAGATATGGCTTTCTGGTTATGAAACTGACTATCCACTATACCATGTTGAGCATTGGTTTTTAAAAGATGGGCTTTTGTTTCTGGGAGAAAGGTGGAGTGATGAAAGGAGTTTACAAATGTTCCAAAGGCAATACAAATCATTCTTCTGTTTTCTTCTGGACCCAGTTTATTGCCTTTTTGTAATATCTGTCTAATGGACAAAAATCAAATAGATTCTCCATCTAACTTCATGTCTGGGAAATTGACATTCTTAAACCATGTCGGCTTTGTTATATGAATATTTAGGTCAAATTCTCTTGAGGAAGCTTTACCATGTTCTAGGACTTAACTCAAGAATGAATTAGGAAATGTTTAATAACCAGCTCTCCAGAAAAACAAAAATTTTCACACACACTTTTGAGTTTAATTTGTATTATTGACATTTTCTCCATCACTTTAAGTCTAGACAATGAACAAAACAATAAATCAAACACCGATTTGTAGGATTTTTCAATTTCCAAGGACAATGAAAATTTAACAATGACCTCAATAATCAGTTTAAATTGGCTCCAGCTTGATGTGCATGCAATGGGGTTGTTCACAAATTATAGGACTTCACTAGTCATAGAGTATCTTCTTTAACATGGACTCTGAGCTGGATTTACTCTATTATACTAGCAAATATTTTTGATAGCCCTATATCTTCTTGTTTCAAGATTTGCTTGATGTTTGTGATCAGTGGATCCATGAACAGTTATCTCTCATTATAGCTTTTCTTCTTTGTTTTATTTTATTTCCTAATTAATAAGCATTTGTCATCTCTCCCTCCCACTCTGCCCAATTTAAAAGAAAAAAGATCCTTATAATAAATATGCATAGTCAAGCAAAACAAATTCCCATTGTTGAGGTATAGAAGTGTGTTTCATTCTGCTCTAATTATGTCTGTCAAGTAATTTTATGGGAAGGGACTGTTTTATTTTCATCTTTGTATTTCCCAAGTGCCTACTATAGTGACTGACACATAATAGATAATTAATAAATGCTTGCTGATTGACCTATGAATTTAAGGCAGCATTTTGTTCTACTAAATCATGTCTTTTATAATTAACAAACAATAAGCACAGTGGGAGATTGTATTAGCTACATCTTTCAGTCAATTGCACAACAGTAAATATGTAGCCTATTATGGAATATTGTTTACAAAAAAGGTTGACTTCTCTATCAGTATTGTCAAATAGGATGCCCTCTATGGAGATGTAGATGATACTTCTAAATATTCTTTTAAAATGGAAAAGTAGACATATAAGTTGATAGTTGTTGAGGATATTTTTATCATCTTCTTTTTTGGTTATTATTAAGGGCTGAGATTGTGTTCCACTTTTTTAATATTGTCCCTTCCAAAAGATCCTGAACAAATATCTTCCATGTATATTTGGTTTATTTAAGCTGCTTTTCCCATATCATCCCTTTTTTTATACTTTGGACAATATTCCTCTAAGTACCTAAATTTTTATTTAAAATTACCATATACATTTTTGCCTTTTTTTTTATTTCTAACTATTCCTTATGTATATCTGAGATTGTGATAAAGAGTTTGTTATTGTAGCATCCCTAAATGATAGGATGGGTTCCCTGTGAAATGGTTATCCAAGGTCTAAAGTTCTCTCTGGGTCTATATCCTGAAACTATAATTCATGAATTCCTTGTTCATATTTTTACTTTTCACAGTCATTAGAGAACACAATTAGCTCAAAGTAAGGGTATTTACTCAAATAACAGATTAAGAAGATTTCCGAAATAACATCCTCTTTGCCCATAAATTTTGGGCTTACACTCCCACAAATACATATACCCAAACATATATACCAAGAGTAAACAAATATATAAAAAATATATAAGGGACCCATACATGAGGAGCACCTATCTATGGGTAGGTATATACCTCTGATACTGCAGGCCTCTTGTTCTCTCATTATAGTCTTTGAGAGGCTTTTCTTTGTGGGAGATGTCTTATATGGGCACAATACTCTGCAGGGTGTGTTAATATACTGAGCCTACTCTCCCTATGAAACTTAGTGCTACTGGGTTCAGTTGAAGTCGTTTCAGACATTGCTGTATTATGAGCTACGAGTCACTGACTACAGCCCATCTAGCAAAAGGAAGGAGCACCAAGCTTTTTAAACTGACCTAACACGCCATCCTTATTGTTGCCCTGCTCTTCAGATGCTCAAGTAGTATCATCTTTCTGTCCCCCTAAGGACTTCTGGGTCTTGCCATCTACCTACCAGTTAAATCTTTCCATAAATGCTATCTCCTTCTCTCCTTCTCCTTTAATTTTATCTCCTTGGTGCTTAACATATTATAAATGCTTAATGAGGTTTTCTTAATTCATACTTGACAAAATAAATGATGCTGAGAAACACAGCAGATACTTTTAATTTTTACATAAAAATTATTAAACTTTTAGATTACACATTTTAATTTCAAATACGCAAGCAGTCAAATGATGTAGCTTATCTGAGTCTTAAGCCTGTATAGTGAAGTGACAATGACAGCAAGTTATTCCTCTATCAAGATTCAGCAAATACCAATTCATTTTACTTCATATGTGCATTTTGAATTAAATAATTACTGCTTTGCATCCGTTGTCAATTGGAGCAAATTTGTTATTAACTTCAGCTTTAGTTTCAACTTTGTTTTCATTGGGGAAAAGGGATTTTTAAACACAAGAATCATACACAAGACTATACAATATTTTGGCCATGGCTTCACATATCTCTGTCCTCTAGGTTTACATATCTCATAGGATAGTACAATCCCCACACTTTGGAAAGTGTTGATTTAGGAGACTGTTGGGGAAGAATCGCTAGATCAATTTCATGAGATTATGTGGAGGTGATCTTTCGATTGAGCCCTTGACTCCATCTCTTTATGGAAGCTGTAAGGCATACCTATGAAGTATTTCCCTGGGAGAATAAATGACAACTCTTGGCTACTAGGTGTGAACTGATCAACTTATTGTATAACAGAGCAACACTTTTGAGTTGATTATTGACTCCATTTTCTATTCAAAGAAAAGTACTGTTCTTGAGAGCCATGATGTAAAAATAGAAAGATGATATTTGATCTAAAGGGAAACCTAAAATCAGAATTTGTTGGGAATTCTAAAAAAATAGCATTTAACCAGACTTTAGCAAACTGAATTTTAGAACTGAAAAGAATGTTGGAAATCATTTAAGGTAACCCTATTATTTCATAGGAGAAAAAAAAATGGAGAATGGCATCTACTTGCAAAAGATCATAGATGCCAGCACAGAAACCTTCTCCTTAACACTGTCTCCAATAGGTACTGGTTCATACATTCTATTAAAATTAATCTCCATCAAGTTACATTTTCTAATGCAGTTTGGTAGAGAATTCAAGTCCCCAGTGAAAACAGCCAACACCTCTTTTAAACCAGGAGAGGGCAGTAATCACATAAGCCAGATTGTTATATGCATATGAAACTAATTTTAAAATCTTCCTGCCATTTCCTATCCCACCTCCATCTCCTCCCCATCAGATAAATCTAACATAATAAAAATAATTGTGGCCCTTGGCTGACCCTCTTTGGCGCCCTATGATATTATTTTATTGACAAAAGTCTAATTAAATGGGTAGTTCTGGCTCAGTCTTCCCAACAGCTAAAACAAGATGTTAAGGAACAGCTCCAGAAACAGTTCAATCCTGAGAGGACTTTAGGGTCCGATAAAGCAGTTTATTCACCTTGATCCCATGAAGTATGTAAAGGAAGTATCTTCAGCTCCCTTTAATAGATGAGGAAACCAAGATTCAGAGAAATTAAATGATTTTTCTACAGGTCCCACAAATATTAAATTATCAATTGAGGATTCAACTCAATGTCTGTGAATTCAGATACATTTCTTTTTTCACTACATCATTTGGAGTATGGATTAGAGTTTGAAACTCTAGGTTGTTAAAGTAAAGGATAGATGAAAACTTAATTGTGAATGTTGTACAAAGGATTCTTTTTCAAGTATTAGATGGAATGCGTGTGACCTCTTGGGGTCCTTTCAAAATCTTGAGTTACTATGATTTGGTGATCTATTCAAACGGAACTCCAATGTCTTATCCACAAATGTCCCCCTCTTTTCTCTCATGCTCACACAAAGCCTGGAGTCACACTTTTTTTAACCATTCATACTTTTTTGTCACTCTTTAGCAGTCCAAATAAATTTCCAAACCCGAGGAGAAGCAAAATTATTTAATATTTTAAACATCTACAAGGTCTATTAGCTGCAACTTCAAGTTATTGAAGCGAGGACTATGGCTTCTGCTGGTCTTCAGGCAACCACCAAGAGTGGTATTGCTGAGTGTATCCATTGACTTCTTCTTCTTCCTCAAGAGTTACTTCTTGGATATTGGAATTTTGTTTTAAATAATTTGTGCAAGAGGTCAGAAAGATATTTTGAACCAGATCGCTGTAGATTACCCAGGAAGGAATCAAGTCTAAGAGGTGTGCCTTCACAAATCAAAAACACAAATATTAGTCTTCAGGAAGAAGTAAAAGCAATTAAGTTGACAAGTGAAACATTTTTAGTTTATGGATCTGACTTGTAAAAAAATTCTCAGTTCATAGAATTACATTTTTCTTCCAAAGTATTGATATCACTTGAAGATACTGAATCTGACTTTCCAGTACCAGTATTTGAGTTGCTCCATGAAAGCAATCCAGTCACTTTAGGAATTCATATTAACTGTTTCAGATGACTCCAAAGTCAGCCTTGATCTGATTGGGTAAGGGCCCAGCATCTAATCTAGGACCTTGTTTATAGTAGCCAATCAGTAAATGCTTGTCAAATTGTATTTAACCAAATTGTTAATGTGAAAATGATCAAGAGAAACTGATCTTTTCCCATTCTACCTTCTGTTTTTGTACCTTTCTTCCTCATGAGCAGATCTCTGACCACCTTTCCCCATTTACTTTCTCTATTACAATCTGGTCTGAAACCCCAAGCTGTACACTAAATATTAATAATCAATTATTTATACTTAGCTTGACAAATATCTCCTTTAGAAGTGTTTACATTGTTAAAAGGGGACAAAGTCTTAACTCAAAAGAATTGAATGTCTGAATATCTAATTAAATTAATTCTTGACACAAATATTAGGTTGCTCCTCCCCTTACAGACTTGTACCCTTGTAATGAGATATCTTTCAAAAAAAAAAAAAAACACAACTACTTAGATGATGCTAAAGTTTAATATAAACTGGATTTGAGGTAAGTGGATAAAATTAAAACTATATTCACTCAATCAATCCAATAATCATTTGTTAAACATTTACTATATGCCAAGAACCATACTAACCACTGGAGATGAAAGGACAAAAATGAATTATTACAAGCTCTCAGAGAACAAATCTCTTAAAGACAATATAAAGATAAATAAGTATACACAGAATAAATAAAAAGTAGATTAAAGAAAGAGGGCACAGAAGTTGAGAAAGCAGGAAAGTCTTCAAATAAAAATAATCCTAGAACTGAGTTTTGAAGAAAGCAGAGGGTTTTATAAGGTGAAGGGGAAGAAGTGCATTTTAAGCAGGGAAGACCCAGCTCATAGACTATAGAAATATCTCTTCTCTCTGCAACAGCATTGCCTCTAGCACTGTTTTTCCCAGCTGTCCTGCTAATCTCCATTGCCCTCGTTTGTACTTTTCCCTATTTTTTCTACTTTATTCCCACAACCACTGAAGATCTCAACCTTTCACAATACCTGCCAAAGACTTAAACTACCAGTTCAGCTACTGAAGACCTAGATCTCCTCTTCCCTACCCCTCCCCACCATGTGAAGTTTTCTGCTGGTTACCATGGTTGGCACAGAAAGCAAGAAGGAGGAATCCCTAGTTCTCCCTAATTGATGTTCTGCATTTGAACTTGGAAAAAAATTTCTCTTAGGAACTATTTTTACATGGTAGTCATGATGAATTGATGGACTTAGAAAAATATGGAAAAACTTGAACTTATGAAAGAAGATATTATCCACCTTCAGAGAAGCAGCAAACATAGTATCGTCTTACATAAAAGTATGTAAACAGATATGTTTATGATGATGGGTATCTATATTTATTAATGTGTATATATTAATTAATATAATATTAATAAAATAATATCAATTAAGCCTGAAGATATATATAATATATACATATAAATATCCTAGAAGATAGAAAAAAAGAATAAAGTAAAAAGTGAACAACAGAGAACAAAAGAAAACCTACAAGGAAGCGAAAATGGATAGCTCTGGACACAACATGTAGTATTTATTATAAAAGCTTTCTTGAAATGGAAATTTATTGCTTTATATTTTGAATATTCTCTTATGTTCACATGGCAATACACATAGCAACTTTTTTTTCTTTTTCTATTTTGTAATTAAGTTTTAAATAAATAAATAAATAAAATTTTTAAATCTTAGAAAATCTGAGATTTATGGTCACTGATTTCAATCTAACAGGTTATCTAAACCAGTGGTTTTCAAAGTGTGTGTCCAGAGAATCCCTAGGAGTTCTCTTAAACCCTTTCAGAAAATCTACAAATTCTAAATTAGTTTTTATTTCTAATGTGGTAAATATCTATAAATATAATCCATATAAACAATAACTTTTTAGACATATCCTTGATAATTTTTAATAATATAAATATACTGAGAACAAAAATTTGAGAACCACTGATCTAGAATAGGGATCTTAACCTGGGATCCCCATTGACAGATGACTAAGAATCTGAGAACTTGGATGGGGAAAAAAATTTTTATTTCCACCAACCTTTAAGTGAAAACATTTGCCTCATTCATTTAAAATCATTATTCTAGCTTATCATAGGCTTCATCAGATTTCCAAAGGGGTCCATGACTTAAAGTTACAGGTAAGTAAACTGAGTACTATAGAGATTAAATGATTTGCATAAAATCACAGAGGATAAGCAGAAGAGCAAGAATTTGAGGTCATAGCCCCCTTTAAGATTCCCCGTCTGATCTATAACTTCCTTTGGGACTGACCTTTGATTTCAGGATCTGGTCAAAACCACCCTTTTGTATTCCAAGGGGAAAGATCAGTATCTGAGCCAGTTTGGGCTGTACCCAGCCCCCACCGGATCTGAGCTGGCTTGGGTTTTCAGCCCCCATTCTAATGATCTGCTCAGATAGTCCAACCCCCATCTGATGGGTTCTGGCTATTGAGGAATCAACCTGGGATCCACCCTATGCCCCCTCAAGCAAATAAAAGAGCCAAACAGGAATCATCCCTTGGCGGAGAGTTGAAAGATGGGAGCACCATACTTTGCATCATAGACTCTGCGTCCCGCTGCGTCTGGTGTATTTCTTCCTCTCTCTAATGCCTTTTACTAACCAGACTTTAACCTTGCTTCCAAACCCTACAATAAACCTCTTTTTATCAATCTAGATTTTCGGGCCTGTAAATTCATTTACAGGGGACTCTCACTGCTGCTACACCTCATTTAACTTTGTACCCTTGCACCGAATCCTACGGGGTTCCAAGGGAGTTCCATTTGACTCCCTGTACCCCAAACCTGCCACTAGACCTCAATTAATCCTAATTTTATTGAGGTATAGATCTCATCACTTGGACTACAAATCCAGTACTATATGAGTCATCATGGATAAACAAACTTCTATGGACTTATTTGGGAAACTAATTACCACTTATATAGCACTATTTCATGGGGAATGTCTTTATAAATCCATTCAAAAAAAATCCTAAATGTTAGAGCACAATTGTTACAATTTTGGATATCAGCAACATATTTCTCAAAAAGTAAGAATTAGAGGAGTTTAATCCCTTAAAATATGAATAACTTGAATTATTCTTTTTTGGAGAAGCAGTTAGGATTAAGTGATTTGTCCAGGGTAATATAGCTCTCAAATGTCTGAGGTCATATTTGAACTCAGATTCTTCTGACTCTAGAGCTGGTACTCTCTACTATTCCACCTAGCTGCCCCTGAATAATTCTTTAAACACCTAATAGCATTTATAGAAAGAGAACTTTAAGATTTGCAAAGTACCTTATAAATAGTGGCTCATTTAATCTTCATAATAACTTTAGGAGATAGGTGCTATTATAACTCTATATTATGAATGAGAAAACTAAGGCAAATAGAGGTTAAGGACCCTACAGCTAGTAAGTATGTGAGGCTGGCTTGAAATCTTTCTGACTTCAGGTCAAGCACTTTATGCACTACTTTACTCAGCTTGAGTTCTTACTCCAAGTATTTGTGACTTCACAGTATAGGTATTCCCTTTACCAGAATTCTTCTAGACTAGTAGTTCACTTTCATGAATTGCTAAAAATGAAAATTTTATCTCCTGCCAGAAAACTATTTGACTGTGATCCAGTCTGAAATTGGTAAACAAAGAAACAAAAAACCCTTGTTCTTAGATAAAAATATAGTTTTTTTTGTCATCTCCATTTCTAAATCTTTTCCATCTTGAAAGGAACTTTCAGTTTGTCCTTCCCCTGTCATTGTTATCAAGAACCCATGTTTTAAAGGATCCCATGTCATGCTGAAACTTTAGAGAAGAATTCCAATTGTGAATTAACTGTATCAAAAATCAGAGAAATGTAGCTATGCAGCAGTATGTCCCATACATCTTTCCTCAATCATTTCTCTTAAAGAAATGAGTTTTAAATTACCAAGATTTCATGAGCCAGGCAACCACAAGTTTCATCTCCAACTGCAACAAAATCCAAGGATTCCTTAACAAATTCATCTGCTGTCTTCGTTATTATGTTGGGGTTGATGTGCTTTGTCATTGAGGTAGAAATAGAGTAAGGTGTCACCACCTAAAACAAGGAAGAGAAAGTAGACCTTTGCCCCATTGCAGTCCATCAATCAATCAACTAATAAATATTTATTAAGAACCTACTGCATTCCAGTCACAGTGCCAAACATTAGAAATGCAAGGAGAAACAAAAGACAGTACCTGCCCTCAAGGAGCTTACAATTTAATGGAGGAGACAATGTACAACAAATATGTACAAAACAATTCTCATCAATGTTATCATGATATCATTTCTTCATCTTTCTGTTTCTGCATAGTACAATGTAAATAGCCTCTTTGAGGGCAAAGACTGTCATTAAATATATTTATTTATTTTGATTTTTTTTAAATCCCCAGAGTTTCTCCAGAGAATCAGCATAATATAATGGAGAGAGAGCCAACTATGGAGTCGAGAAAGTTTGAGAAGATGGAGTAGCTTAAAAAACTCCAGGCGCTCCAAATTTCCTCAAAAAAAAAAAAAAAAAGACATAACATAACTTCAAAGTGAACTTAGGGTGGCAGAAATAAATAAGTCAGGGCAAAATAGCTGACCTCTGAAGACAATTTGTGGGGGCTTCACAAAGAATCACCCTTCAGGGTGTGGGTAAATATAAACATCTCCAGGTAGACTCCACTGAATCAACAAACAAGAACTGGAGGCTACTTGGTTGGCAGTATCTCAGAACTTTCATCTCATAGTGTGTGTGTGTGTGTGTGTGTGTGTGTGTGTGTGTGTGTGTGTGTGTGTGTGTGTGTGTGTTAGGGAGAGGTTGGAAAGCTTAATAGGGAAAGATTGAAGGACCTTTTGCTGTCATGGCTATAGATGAAAAGGAGCAAGCACATGACCAATGACCCAGTGAGTGCAGGAGAAGATGGGTGAGGGACCCTGCTGGCTGTGGGCACTTGCAGGAAAGTAGACTCCCTGATTTTGGTTCCAGAGTATAGGGAAGAGCTGGTTTGCAATCACCAGAGGGAACAAAAGGGGTTTTGGAACAGCGTGATTGGGGTCCCTAGCCATGTCTGAGAAAGTGCCCAAGGGAAAAACTAATGAAAAAAAAAATTTTTAAGGAGGAGCTTCAACAGTACCAGATTTCAAATTATATTATGAAAGTAGTAAGTAATCAAAATGTTCTGATATTATCTAAGAAATAAAAAGGTATTTCAATGGAACAGAGAATATACATAATACATTGTAATAAAGGATTATAGTGACTTTGTGTTTGACAAATGTAAAGATTTAAGTTTTGGGAACAAGAATTCATTATTTGTTTGTTTTTAATTATTGAGAAGATTAGAAAACAGTTTGGCAGAAATTGGGCATAGACCATTACCTTAAACCATGTACAAAGAAAAGGTCAAAATGGATAGAAAATGGTCAAAATCCTAGATATAAAGGGAGATAGATATCACGAGAAAATTAGAAAACCAAGGAATATATTACCTACCAGACTCATGAATAGCAAATACCCTGAGTCATTGTTTAAAGAAAGACAAATTAAAAAAAAAAAAAAAAAAAAACTTGAGAAATCTTACAGCTATCAGATTGGCTAGCCACAATGTTTGGAATAGGTGTTTCCTTAGACAACCTAAGATCTGTGAAAGACCTTAACTTAGCTTTAAAAGGTCAAGATCTCCCATTGTATCTGGGATCATCTCCAGGTGTCCTGATATATATCTTGCCACTGGACCTAAATATGTCCAAAGAAGAATGAGGCTGGACTTGACATATCATGACATCACTATCTTAATGTCATGGTCCTCTTGGAGAATGAAGAGCAAACAAGTAATTATTCCAAACACTGTCATCTGATCTTCCAATCCACCCTAAGCCTCACCATCTGACTTTCAGCTTCACTTTTAGATTTTTCTGGACCTTTTCATCTGCCCTGAAGCTGGATTCTCATGTTTATGTTGTTTCTCCCAAACTGATTATAAGCTTTTTGAGAGTAGGGACTATCTTGCTTTTTCTGTTTGTATCCCCAGAATTATATACATTGTTTAGCACAAAGTCAGCACTTAAATGTTTCTTCCTCCTTACCTCCCTTCCTTTCTTCCTATGGGGACTACCTAGAATCCCTCATATCTCTGCCCTTTTCTGTCTCACATCTTCCCTACCACTCTTACTTGCCCTACTATCACCCTCGAGAATATAATTGAGAATGAGAATAATAAAGTAATAAAGAAAAAATTTTCCCATATGTCTAACATAACCTATATTGGATTGCTTGCTGTCTTGGGGAGAGGAAGGGAAAGAGGAATAAAAATTTGGAACTCAAAAATCTTACAAAAACTATCTTTACATGTAATTGGAGAAAAATAAAATATTATTAAGCATACAAAAGGAGGGATGAGAAAAATGTTTTTTCAGAGGAAAACAGAATGTGTAAAATAATTTAATATGCTATTTTGATGGGCATCCATGTACTCTCCAACTATGATCACTCCCACTATGCTCATCTTACTTTCATCCCCCTTCAATAGGAACAATAGTAGTGCCAAAAGTGAAGGGATTATTTAGCACAATTCCTTACATACAGTAGGTGCTTAATATATTTATTGAACAGAATTGAATTGAAGGTAATTGGGCTACTACCACACCACCATGGGCAAGTCAAAAGACCTGAGTCAGTTATTATCTGTATGATAAGGTCATACAGGCAAGTTACTTGACCTCTAAAACTCATTTGTCTTATTTATAAAGTGAAGGAGTTAGAATAAAGAGTCTATAGGTCCCTTCTAGTTTAAAATAAGTAGTTTTATGAAAAGTAAGGGCTATCAAAGAACTGAGAGAGGGACAGTATCCTTCTCCCTCGGTACTCTTCTCTGCACACTTAACCCTCTAATAAACATGGGGCCAAATCACACAGAAGTTGTGTATGCCACAATATTAAAATGGTACAAGGATTAAAACTCAAACCCAGCATCCTGTGAGTATGCACCATGTACATCACCTGTATAATTATTCCTTTCTCCTTATACTCAGCTTGAAGGGCTTTGGAAAACGTGCATACAAAAGCCTAGAAAGAAAAGGAATTAGTCATCAAAAAATCTCTTTCTTACCAGCCCAAGGACACACAGAAGGGATTCCAAAGGAACTTCCCTTTTTCAACCCTGAAAACCTCAGTATTACTTTTCATTTTTATCTCTCCTTTATCCCTTATCTCCAATTGTATCTATTTTATCATTTTTTCTATTTACAAAATTGTGTCTATTTTTTTAAAAATCTCTCCCATATCCTCTACTCAATACAAACTTCTTATCTGTCATTTAGGGCTCTCCAAAATCTCACTGCAACCTACTTTTCCCCTCTTATTTCATATAACTCTCTTTCACTGTACTCTGTTCTCTCTCCAAACAATAATATTAATTACATTCTGATCACATTCTGCCCTTTTCAGCTACTGTTCAGTTATTTCAGTTATGTTCATGACCCCATTTGGAGTTTTCTTGGCAAAGATGCTACAGTGATTTGCCATTTCCTTCTCCAGCTCATTTTACAAATGAAGAAAGAGAGGCAAACAGGGATAAATGACTTGCCCAGTGTCACACAGCTAGTACATGTCTGAGGCCGGATTTGAACTCATGAAGATGAGTCTTCCTGATTCCAAACCCATTATACTATCTCCGATGGAGACTTTTCACTCCTATGTATTTATCTCTTATGTCTCCATGAAAGGAGATTCTATGATATATTTCATCTTTTATGTGCAGCATATTACACATAGTAGGTACTCAGTAATTTTTGTTGTAGGCTTAGTAAATTGTACTGATAGCAATTAAGCAATTATGAATAAGTGTTGATTTCCATAGAAATATTTCTATTGCCTTAAACTGGAAAGAATTCTCCAATAATAGGGAAGTAATTATTTTAGTAGGGAAAACTCAATGCATTTTATTTATATTCTTTCATCTATTACTCATCTTTTTGAGTTCAAATCTGTTTTCAGACAGACACTGGTTAGCTATGTGATCCTGGGCAAGTCATTTAACTGTTTGCTTCAGTTTGCTCATCTGTAAAATGAGCTGGAGAAAGAAATTGTAAACCACTTCAGTCACTAAAAGTCAGACACAAATGAATTGATTAAAAGGTAACACTTTTATCTTAGATTTATTTTGTGACTTTGTAGACATCCCTGCTAACCTCTTCCCTTTTACTGATTGGATAACCTCTTGGTGTCACATCAGTACTACTAAATTTCTTTATTGGTTTTTAAACTTGTTTATGGCAGCCTCAATCTTTGTATTTCCCTTAGTATTTAGCACACAGTAGGGACTTCTTTTTTAGCTTCTTTTTTTAGAAACCTCAGCCTAATGTGCCCAGAACTCATCTCAGTAACAATTTCAATTTGAACCTTTAGCCTGAATCTTTCGTAAATTCTTTCTACCTCGATTACATTCTAAACTAGATGAATCTATGAGAAATCATTTTTAAATCTCCCATAAATCAGATTGAAAAAACAAAGGGAAATCTATGTGAAATCATTCAATTTGATGAATACTGAGGCACCAAATTGGATTCTCACTCACTTTTGTAGATGAATATAGGCTATATAATGGCCAAGGGAATCGACCTGCCCCTGAGGAGATATTCAGAATCAGTCCTTTCCGCCTGAAATTAAAATGAGCAAAGTTTCAGACAAATTTGTGACATGATTCCATCACGTACAGAAAAAAAAAAGCAATAACTGAGGCTCATAGGGATTGCCACACAGTCCTTCATGTTCTCATTGTATTAAATAGCTTTTAAATCTTATAAAATAGCTTCACCCATCCCCCTTTAATAACCAGGATCCCCCAATAAGTGTTTGTTGAACTTACAATATCTACAATGTCAACTTTGGGGTTTATGCTGTGGGATCAGGTCACAGAAGCAACTTTGATATAATAGAAGCCTTCGCAATACTTCTGGTAACCAATTCCAGATGGACTCATGTTATTTCCAGTGCCATGCTAACATAAGTAATATTACAAAATGTCTCCAACTATTTGGTTTGTCCTTTTTTAAGTAGAAATTTTTTAAAAAATAAAATCCATGTGATCTCTCAATTCAACTAAGAAATAATTTATCAAAAGCCTAATGTATAGAAGGAACAATACTAATGAAACAAAGGCAAAAATGAAAACAATTCCTGCCTTCATAGAGCATACATTCTAGAGAAGCAGCCTGGTAGAATAGAATTGTATACTGGATTTGAAGTCAGGGGATCTGAAAACTCTCTCCATCTTGAAATTATTTTGAGTTCATTGAATAAACGTGGCCTCCTCCTCTACCCTCATCACAGGAGAATGGAGAATATAAACTTTTTTTTTTTTTTTGCTGAGGCAATTGGGGCTAAGTGACTTGCCCAAGGTCACACAGCTAGGAAGCTTTAAGTGTTTGAGGTCAGATTTGAACTCAGGTCCTCCTGACTTCAAGGCTGGTGCTGTATTCACTGTGCCACCTAGCTGCCCTGAGAATGTAAACTCTTAAAAAGATGGATTATGGTTCTTTTTTTGTCTTTGTTTTTACTTTGCAGTACAGATTAAAAATGGTTTAAAGAAAGCATATTCACCTAAGCAAAATTATCAAGAGCATTCATGAATTAAAATGGAAGGACTACAAACCAAGGTAAAAATGAAGATTTACAAAACCATACTAACAAATCATTTTTTCCTTTGAGAACAGTGGTACCATTATGCTTGGACCATAATTTTCAAATATAATTCTCCAAAGCTTATTGAAGTGGCAATAAAGAGAACAAAAATGAGGAAAGTGGTGAGATTGGACCCAGTATAGGTAAAGTAAGTTGAGATAAGAGAGAATACAATTGTGATAATATTGTGGGGCTGAGATATAAAGCACATGAAGAAGAGGAAGATGCCAAAGGTGTAGGGAGGAAAATTGAAGATTTTATTAATACTAGAAAAAAATAACTAAGAGAACATCAATTACTACTGACCTACTCTCCCATCTATACAAAATTATTATTAAAGTCATCTCTTTACAATCAAGGACACAGAGAATATTAGCAAAGAAATTGCAAATTTTTTTCACTTGAGATTCCATAATTGATCACATCTTTACCATTTTTTCAATTAACTGAGAGATGTAGAGAATTTAAGATTGTGCTTCTTGTTTGATGATAATCGAAGCATTTGATTCAAGAGCCAAAATATTGCTTTATAAACTCTTTTATTTACAAGCTCCACATATTACTATAATACTATATATATAATACATAATATTTATATATAATATATAATAATTTCTTAGGAGATATAACAGAAATAACTTTATTCAACATCTATATCCCTCTAATTGCAAACAGCAGGTGACACATAAAAAAGAGAGCTCCCCAAAGGTATTTTGTTATTGCTGTTTTTATTAGAATATTAGAACATGAAAAAAACAAACTTAGAAGATGATGGCTAGAATATGATCAAACAGTAGCATTTTAGTACAAGGCATCATCAATAGTCTTCAACAAGTCATACTCAACATGGGAACACACAGCAGCAATATGAAAACTCATTGACTTGTACAATTTGGAAAAAATTCAGCATAGAGTCTAAACGAAAGAGGGAATCCATGGGAATACTGAGCTTCAACAAATGCTATTGTATCAATCCCCAAAACAATCCAGAGCCTTCTAGAAGAGATCTGTAATTACTCAAAAGAGTCCAAACTGTCCAATCACACAGGAAAAGACAAGTAGATGAAGAAAGTCTATTGATCAGATTTCAATTTAGGGATGAGCACCCTAATTAACTTATCCAACAATTATGTCTCAGATAGATAATGCTGATAGACAGTGACCTGGTCCATAGTTGAATAAAAAGAAGACAATAGGCTGGTTTGTTTTCAGGAAATTTTGAAGTTTTTTGAATCTTAGGTTCTCATGAAAGTAAAGGCCAATATTTTCAATACTAATATTTATGGATATTCAATAATGGCAATGAATTATGATATACAACTGTCTCTAGAGAGTTAGAAATGAGTATCCCACAGAACACAATGGAAAGTCACACACAATAAATATGAGCATTCTATATATAAACACAAGGAACTCCATTGGACGATAGAAGCAAGGAAACTATATAAGAGAAAGATGGGCTGATCAAAGGATAACAGGTAGATAGAGTTCTGCACTGGTATCCTTTCAATTATCAGAAAAAAATGAACGAGGCATCTATGTTGGGAGGATCCTTTGTAGTGAACTTTTGGAAGATCACAGACAATAGTAGCACAGCATTGACAGGCATAGATGGATTGTCACTGAAGAACATTGCCAAATTAATGAGAAAAATAGCTCCATTTGAGCAATGAATATCCAATCTGCCCAAAACCCTGTCCAGCATACACTAGATATTTAATAAACTTTAATTAATTAACATTTGTAGAATTTAATTTCATTGATTCCAGGTTTTTCCATTGGTATGTTTATGTGAACTTGAGCATATACTTATGTTTTCTGGGCCTCAGTTGCCTCATCTGTAATATCTAAATGGAAGGACAACCTAAATGATTTCTAAAGGCTTTTAAGGTTCTTAATGATCCTAAGAATGAAATTATAAGTCCAAAATATTTTTTCTGTGAAAATCAGAAAATCTGCCATTTACTGAGGATCATCTCAGAGAAAAGTGTATTAGTTAGAAATTTTCAAATTATTATAATATGTAATGTGATAATAATAGCTAACATTTAAAAAAATACTACCATATGTCAGCCACTGTGCTAAATGCTTTACAATTATTATATTATTTGATTCTCACAACAATCCTGGGAGGTAGGTGTCATATAATCCTCATTTTGCAGGTAAAAGAAATTGGCAGATAAAGATTGTCTGGGGCAAATCTGAATTTAGGTCTATATGATTCCAAATCCAACACTAGTGCTCTATCCCTTGTGGGATGTGTGTGTGTATGTGTGTGGGTTTTATACATTTTATGTATACATACCTGTATGGACATACATGCATGCATATATATATACATATATACATACATACATACATATTTTTATGTGCTTCTCTATGTATGTGTAGTCATCCCCATCCTACCCCCAGACCCTTGAGGTCAGGGACTATTTTGTTTTTTGCCTTTGTATCTCCAAGTTTAGGCAGAAATATGCCTAATAAATGTTGGTTTAATTGATTTGACTTGAAACCAGGGATCTTTGAGATATGGAATTTAGTGTAAATTAAAAAGACCAATCTACCACTTTAGTATTTTGACTTATACAATACCTCAGTCCTTATGAAAAGTTGGTGCAGAGTGTTATGTCTAGTTTTTTAAAAAATCATTATTTCTATCATTTGTTAAAACAGTACCAGCAGCAGAAATCAAAAGTCTCAAATATCAGCACCCTGGGAGATTAAGCTCTAAAATTTCTTGGGTTGAGACCATAAACAGCTGGGCAATCTGCCAGAAAATGAAACTTGGAACTTAGAAAGGGATTGGCTAGCTCAGGACTTACCTTATTTCCATGTCTCTCAGAATCAAGCGAGTCATCTAAGAGAGATAACAGGAATTAAGAATTGCCAAAGATATTACAGAGTAAGGGCAGGGAGGATTAGTTGATCCTTTCGATAAAATTGCAACAAGACTGATAAAGATTGCAAGAAATGTTGGGAAAATTGTGAAAATGCCAGTCTAGAGCCAACAAGAGACTATGTCCCCCAAGAAGTTTAAAGGAAGGGAAATTGGAAAACCTCTCTAATTAAGGAGTTCTTAATATAAGGTCCAGAGATACTTTCTATGAATAGATTTCAAGGCATTCATATATTAGAAGAGAAAAAATTATATATTTCATATTCACCCATCCCTGGTTGAAATTTGGCAATTATTTTTGTAATATTATTTTTTGGGATTATCACCAGATCATTCTTGGGTCCACAACAACAACAAAAAAAAATGAAGAACTTCTGTTCCAGTTATATTTTCTCAGTCTCAATTTCCTCATCTATAAAATGAGAATAAAAATAGTATCTACTTCCCAGGTTGTTGTGAGGATATGATACAGTAAAATATTTGTAAACCTTAAAGTGCTACATAAATGCTAAGTATTTTAGTTTTATTTTTATTAAATATTTTAAATACAAATTAGTTATTGAAAACTTAAAATGAGGGGCAGCTAGGTGGCGCAATGGATAGAGCACCAGCCCTGAATTCAGGAGGACCCAATTTCAAATGTGATCTCAGACACTTAACAAATTCTAGCTGTGTGACCCTGGGCAAGTCATTTAACCCCAGCCTCAGGGGGGAGAAAAAAAAAAGAAAGAAAGAAAGAAAAACTTTAAATGATAAATAAGTATTGTTAGCTTATTATTATTTTCTAAAAACTAGAAATATGTATAAGACAACCATAGGATCAAAAACAATTATAAACAGATCCAGAAGACTTGGATTTAAATCCAAGCTGTAACACTAGCTATGAAATAATGTACACATTGATTTAATCTTTCTGTGCTTCATTTTCCTCATCTGTAAAATGGGATGACCCCTCACAAGATTATTGTGAAGAGAGAATTTTGTAAACTCTAAGGCACTTTATAATCTTAAGATATTATTAAGATAGCATGGTTAACATCTTGTCTTAATAGCTAAATCCATGATGAAATATAAATTACACATTTCACATCCTTTACTAAAATTAGAGGAGATTTCATGGGGAAGAGCACTGAGTGCCTCAAAGGAAAAGGAATGAATTGAGGAAGATGTTTCATGGAATGAAAAACTAAGATCATTAACTTTGTTTACTTCATAATTGTCTCTGGGCTGGCTCTCCACATAAGACTCAACAAGTGGCTAGATTTTGAAGTTTGTACAATTACCCATTATTGTCATTGGGTTTAGGTTAGGTCTACTCAAAAAAATATAGATAGAGCCTTTCCAAGATTGGTCTTTGATAAATGACAGGGAAAACTCATAATAATCCAAGATCATCACTCTGAAACCCCAAGGAGGCTTAATCATTTCTAAACTCCCCCAATTTCATTAAAGGTATTTTGCTTACAGTAAGACAAAAATCTCAATGGCCCCAAAGGTCACCACACAAAATCTACCAAACTTTTTTGAGAAAGGAAAAAAATATGATAGACCTGGACAATATTGCAGCACTATGTATTTAATTCTGGGCCTGCAGTCAGGAAGACTCATCTTCCTGAATTCAAATATAACTTCAGATACTTACTAGCTGTGTAAATTAATCCTGATTGCCTCAGTTTCCTCATCTGTATAATAAATTGGAGAAGGAAATGACAAACCAATCCAATATCTTTGCCAAGAAAAAACCAAATGGGGTCACAAAGAGTGGGATATAAATGAAATGATTGAACAACATGTTTCCAGTTGAACCATGAGGTGATTTGGAAAGAATTTTGGATCTCCAATAAGAGAACACCTGGATTTAAATCCCAGCTCTGCTTATTTACTGCCTCTGTGACTATGAGCAAGTAACTTCTTTCTGGGCTTGTTTCCTTCCCATCTTGGGCTCTTAGATGATCTCAAACTCCTTCATTTCATTCTAAAGCTTAAGACACTATGACCATCTCAAAGCTCCTAATTTCTAGTCAATGGTTTTTACCAGACACACAGGCTAAGAAGCCATTCTATCCTCTTTTCTTAGCTACCCTTCTATTTTCTACCCCAAAATCTCTCCTTTTAATTATTGCAATACCAAGTACACAGTGATTACATTCCCAAGAGTTCTGAAAAATGATATAGGCAGGATCCAACATCCTAATATTTGAAAGGAAAAATAGTCCAAAATGAATGAGCAGAAAAAATAATTCTAAAAAGGAAGAAATAGAGGAACTGCTGAAAAAACAAACAAACCAAACAAAACAAAACAAAAAAAAAAAAAACTAACATGGACACCCAGGATTGAAACCATAAAGAAGCTAAAGAAGACAAAAGCAAAGAACAGTAAATGGGCTTGGATATAAAGGAATAACACTACATAAGAATTGTGTCAATCTTAGCAGCTCAGGAACTAATGGAAAAAGTGGATTTAGAGTCAGAAAGAAAAAGAGTATAAATTCTGCCTGAGATACTTATTACTTATGTAATCCTGGTTATGACATACAACCTCAGCCTCAGTTTCTTCATATAATAATAACACATATCAAAAAGTTATAAGCATCAAATGAGATAGTATGTATAAAGTACTTTGTAAATCTTAAAGCAGTATATAAATGCAAATTGTTATTGTTATTAGGCATCGAGGTGGTACATTTGATAGAATGCCAGTTATGGAATCAGTAAGAATTGAATTAAAATTTCTGTTTGGGAGGGCAGCTAGGTGGCTCAGTGGATAGAGCACCAGCCTTGAATTCAGGAGGACCTGAGTTCAAATCTGGTCTCAGACACTTAACACTTCCTAGCTGTGCCCCTAGCTGGGCAAGTCACTTAACCCCAGCCTCAGGAAAAAAAAAAAAAAAAAAAAAAGAAAGAAATTTCTGTTTCCCTGTTTTCTCATCTACATGGGCTGGAAAAAAAGCAACATTTTCCAAGAAAACTCCAAATGGGATCATTGAACAATAACAATGTTCAACAATAACAATTGTTATTGTTGTTGTTATTAGAATAAGCCAAAGCTGATTATAAAAGTTAAAATAACAACTAAGAGATATTTTAAGAATATGTATATATCTGTGTAAATTGCAAAGGTCCGGGCTAGCTCCTCTGAAGGGCTCAGAATAAGTCCTTGTCAGGATTAGCAAAAGTCCTTGCCCCACGTTGGGCACCAAAATGTAAAGTTCTTGAATTGTGAGGGTCCAGTCATCTGCTCAATTATAATCCTTCTCTGGGAGGAGATCTGTAAAATCTTTTCCTCTGTGCGCAGGTTTCTTGGGAGCTCTGAATCTCCTCCAGCTCTTGTCCTTCCCCAAATCAGACTGGTCTCCTTTCAGCCTGCCTGGCATCACAACTCTATATCAGAGTAGATTCTCTCAGACCCAATGCTGCCCTTCTTTTATCCTCCCAGAGAATAGGCATGTGAGAACTCAATGGGGAATGGGGAAATACTTCCACCAATGAACTTGCTCCTCTTAGAATTCCTAAGGTGTAAACTCCCTTTAAAGGCCCAAACCAAAGGTCTGAGCCAGAGAACTGTCAAGTCAATCTGAGTTCTCACCTTGTCACTGTCCAGACAACCTGAGTTCTCACCTTGTAATCCTAACACTTATTTATATCCAATTTATGTATACAGATATATCATATGAGATATAAAAGTTGAAAAAAAGATTATTAATAACCAATGATTTGGGGAGATAGTCCTCATTTCAAACTTTATTCCCTTGAAGGTTATTGAATTATCTCCTTAATCTTGATTAAACCTCACCCCATTTTACAAGGAATCTCTAATATAGATTCTTTAGTCTAGATTATCCAAGATTAAGAGTTATCTAAGGATAGGAATAGTCTCTCTAACATGCTCAGCCCCTCTCTAGAGTGATCTCACTTCTCTTTGTAAATTCCACTTATCATTAATGGATAACAAATCAAAGTTAATTGCTACTCTCAGGAATGTTCCTCTTCCAAGGGCATATAAACTATGAGTCTACTGTCATGCAGGTCTTAGGCATTTGAAAAATTCCATTGACCTTTTTGCTTAAATGCTGGCATTTAATAATTGTTAATTAACTAATTAAATATTATCAATTATATATTAATAAAATGTTAATAATTAATGATAAAATTAATCATTTTAAATTTTAAAACTACCATGACATGTATGGTGTCCTGGCTATTCTATGAAGACATTCCTTTTCCAGCCTTGGGAATTTTCTCTAGCTGTTCTCCATATCTGGACCACTCCAAATACTAACCTCCCTGAATTTCTTTAAGTCCCAACTAAAAGAAGCCTTCTCCAATCCTTCTTAATTCCAGTTCTTTAGTTGTGTTATTTCTTACTTATCTTAGATAGAGCTTGCTTTATTTATTTGCATGTTTTCTCCCTTATATGATTGTGAGCTTCTGCAGGCCATCTTTTGTCTCTTCTTATATCCCCAGCACTTAGCACGGTTCCTGGCATACCATAGACACTTAATAAGCATTTATTAATTTGTATAGTTGAAATGGAGATTCAGATCAAGTAAAGACAGAGAGATAAATAAAGCAAAAAGATCACGAAAGCGGCCAAACAACATTTTAAGTTTGATGTAATGAAGGCTCTAAACTTAAATGGAAAAAGAAAACTGACTATGCTAGATGTCCTAAAGAGAATAGTTAGAATATACAAAAACAGCAATCTATATCCTCAGAAGTTCACAGAAGACAAAACTCTAACACATAGCTTCAAATGCATAGACTTTAGTGATTCTAGATTAGGAAGATCTTCACTGGTGGAAAAATTTTCTGCCAAAGCAATTGTCAATAACTATCTATTAAAAAAGAAAGATGTCAATATGAATGGTTGGAGGGAGTGCTCACACCCAGGAAATAATGGCTTCTAGAAGTACACACACACACACACACACACACACACACACACACACACACACACACACACACAGAGAGACATAGATAGATGGATGGATAGATGATAGATAGATAGTTTGATTGATAGATAGTTAATGTATCTTATCTTTCTCTATTGGATAGTGAGCTCCCTGAGGACAGAGAACACAAAGTCTTACTAAGTTCATTCCTTTTCCCCCTAACCCCCACACCCACCATCTACTCCTGACCCCAGTGCCTTGTTCGGTGTATTTCATATATTAGATATGTAATAAATGCTCTAATAATGAATATTTGGCATTTACCTTGACTACAGAAGAAATGTTGCAATGGATCAGGTTCTGTAATAAACAACAAGTAATTTTTACATTCACTTGAAAAAATGGCTTAAACAACATGGCTTATTCTAAGGAAGGAGGATTGTAGAAAAAATCAAATCAAATCAAATCAGGTAGGATCTGAGCTATTCCTGAGCCCCATCGCAAAATAAGTATTTCCACCTTCTCTTTCTGTGTTCACTTCTCCACTGTTTACCATCCTTATTTTAGCCCTGAGCCATGTCTTATGGTGAGCATTAATTGGAAAATCAAAAGGCTGCACAGTGTCCTTGAGTCAGGAAGGCTTGAGTTCAAATCTAGCTTCAAATGCTTACCAAGTTCTATGCATAACTTTGAGTAAGTCACTTGAATTCTTTGTGCCTCGGTTTCCTCATTTATTAAATTGGAATGATAACAGCACCTATCTCCTAAGATTATTGTGAAGATAAAATGAGATAATATTCTTAAAGAACTTCTCAAATCTTAAATCAATGTATAAATGCAAGTTATTAATATTATTATTATTATTATTTTAAAAGGCTTCTATTACATCAGAAAGAAAAAAAATTTTTAAAAAGACTCTAGCCTACAAAAGAGAGGAGCAAGAAGGCAGTATAGTGCAGTGCAAAAAGCACTGAATTTTGAGATTAAAAAGTTTGGTTCCAAATCTCAATACTGTGCTTATGTTTATGTGATACTAGGAAAATCACATCTGAGTCTCCATTTTTTCATCTATAAAATGAGTCCCCTTCCCTGTAGTTCTGCCTTTCTTTAATCTTGTAAATTAGTCAAATTGGACTAAACAGCCGTTCCCAGAACTCAAAAGTTCTTTCTCTTACCTTTGTAAGCTCTTCACCATATCCAGGATGTAATCCTTCTTAATGTTTACCTCTCAAAAACAAATTTTTGTCTTCCTTCAAGTCTCAATTTTGGTCCCATTCTTCAATGATGTCTTTCCTGATTGCCCCTGCCCTACTTGTTAATATCCTCTCCATTTTCAGCTTTTTTTGGCTCTTCTTACTGTTATATATCTTATACTCCCAGAAGAATATGAGCTTCTAGACTGTTTTTTTTCTCTCTCCAGAAACTGGAACAGTACCTTATACATAATAGGTATTGAATACATATTTTTTTATTAAATTGGAGGATATCTGAGAAATTGTGGTATGTGTCTTAGACTTAGCCCTACAGTTACAAATTGAGTAATTGAGATTGGTCCACTCCCCTACACAAATTGTATAATATGGCAATGGAATACTTGGGCTCCAAGCTAAGCACTCTTTCCACAATGTCACTTTGCCCTCTAGTGAAATAAAAGAAACTTTTAGCCTGGGTTAGACAATAAAAGCTGAGAAAGGAATCTCAGAAGATCACTGTTAAAATGTCTATACAGACTTCCTTGCCTACAATTTAAAATTATAAATAATAAATTTTATATTAATTCTATAATATAATGTGAAATTCTATGAGAATACAAAATAGTATATTAAATAATATTTTCAGGCAGTGAGTTCCATAAAGGGAAACAAATATTATAAATAAAAAATTATGTTATGGTAAGATATGGTTTTGATGTATTAGTAACATTATTGTGAAATTCATTGGCCAGGATACAACTATACATTATAAAACCATGTTTTAACTAGGAAAAGAGAGAAAGTCAAGGAGTTAGACTGCTTTCTTTCATATATTGATATCCATTACTGTAGATTCATTTTTCAGATTACCAGATTTTCACTTTGGAAAGTTGATAAAAGAGCTTGCCTTTATTTGTGGGGAAAAAGGAAAAAGCTAACAATATAGGTTCTCATATTGGGATAAAGTTGGGGACTGATTCAATTAACTCCTCAAACCAATAATTGGTTTCTTTCTATCTAATTTTTTTCAAGATTAGGATTTTTAAGTCTCACAAAGTATATTTGATCAATCAAAATCTACACATATTTTATTATTAAGGACCAGAGAACAGGAAGATTTTCTTCCCAAGTACATTTTGGATATATATCTTTAAGTAATAAAATAACTACAACATTTATATAACTAAGTTTTGGTTTGCACCAGTCCATTAAACCAAATCAGGAAAATTCTGTTGGTTTTGTTTATACAAACAAGTTAGAATTCTACTGACATATCAGGAGAGAGTAGTTTGACCCAAGTCCTTGAAAGAGAATTGCTTGGGAGATAGAGAGACCAGAGAATAGCACCTTGACCAGATCATGAACCATGATGAGTCAGATGACTGTGATTTCTCATTCACATCCTAGCAATGAACCTGGGATTGCAGCCATTGGCTTTAGTGTCTACAATGAGAGTCAAGAACAAATTAAACATACTGAAGAACAGAAAAATACACTACACCTATGGGAAATTTCATGAAAGAATAAAAGGATTTCCAGAAACTTTATGAGTTACCTCCTTTGTTACACATGCTTTATGCTTAAGCCCATATTCCATTGTATTCTATATGAACTTATGAAAAATTTTGGTTGGTTGGGGGAGGAAGATCAACTGCTCTTGCTGATAAATCCTGGTTTTAAATATCAACTAAAAATCCCACCTTGATTGGGAAGCCTTTCCCAATCCCTCTTAATTCTAATATCTTCTCCTGTTGATTATTTGTTATTTACTCTGTATATAGCATGTTTGTGCAAAGTTGTTTGTATAATGACTCTTCCATTAGATTGTGATCTACTGGAAGGGAGGAACTTGTCTTTTGACTTTCTTTGGATCCCCAGGCACAGTACCTGGCATGGGGTAGGTGCAATAAAGGACTGATTAGTAGACATCAGCTGATAATTAATGTGCAGTAAAGAAACAGTAGTGGGGCTTGTGAGCTATAGTTCTAAAAAATCACCCTCAACTCTTCTGAGTTACTCCTAGACTTGAAGGGAGACAAATAGCAACCTCACTCTCAAGACTCAACTTGATAGTAGAGGTTGGCAGAATGAGTCCAAAGATTGTGCTTTATTGGAAAGGTTAAGCATTGCTAGATTACTATATTATGGAATACTGAACTTCTGGGGGAAGATCTTGGACTCCTGAACTGGAGCAGTACACTATGAATTTCTGGGGTATGGGATAGAGATAGGAGGAGGAAGCAGCAAAAACAGAGAGAGGTCATCAAAGACAAATTTCCCTTAGCTTACAGTTCGGGCGATTAACAAACCAGATGTGGTCTGACATCCCCATACTTGAGGTCTTAGGTTATCAACTCCTGTGATTGTAGAGTTCAGATGTTGCTAGATAAGATTAATAATCTATAAATAAGAAAACAAATCTACTGACCTGTATTTTATCTGGCCCACTAAGGAAATGGCTTGGGAGATAATTATGGACCATTCCAACGTTATTAACTATGAGAAAATGGAAGAATTTAAAGATATAGAAAACAGATTCACAATAATCTGATTTTCCTCAAAGTTAGGATTTTTAGCACCCCCCAAAAAAGTATATTTGATTGAAATCCACATATTCTTTACTATTAAAATCAGAGAAATATAACTTAGATTTATATCACTGGGAGATAATATAAGCAACATTTATAGAACTTTAATTGCAAAACACCTTCCTTGTATCCCTGCTGTGTGGTAATATAGATATTATTATGCCTACAGGTGAGGAAACTGAAACTCACAGTTTAAGTGCCATGCCCATGATCACAAAAAAAGTAAGCTATGAGGTAGGATTCCAAGCCCAAAATCAATGGATCGGCCAAATGGTGACATTTTGTTCTCCCCCTTTTCTCCTCCCATGCTTTAAAAAAAAATAACATAATATAGCATTTTTAAATGTTAAAATGTTTTAAAATTGAGTCAACCGCCCCTCGATTATCCACATGTGAATTACCTACTTTCCAAAAGATTCACAGCAACTTTTTATGCTTAAACTGGCTTCTGTTTGCCACCCCAACATCTTGTGATAATCAATTTGTGCTTATTAAATATTTGAACATCAACAGAAGGGCAAGTGAGGAGAAAGAGGAAGCATAGTGTGTAATATTTTATTGTAATTATAAGGAAGTTTTCTATTTGGCGCAAGATATAGCCTAATGGAGAAAAATGCTGAAGTTGACTCAGAATACTAGTATTTGAATCTAAATGCTGACATTTCCTAGGCTCAATTAACCACTAAGAGTCTCTGTTTCCTTATCTGTAAAATGAGTATGATTTCTATTATCCTCTCACAGGGCTATTGTGAAACAAATGAAATCACACCTGAAATGCACAAAATATAAAATGCTTTGTGAAACAGAGCACATTACACAAATGTAAGTTATCATTCAGAAAGCTGAGGTCACTGTTCTTTTTCATTTGTGTGAACAACTAAAAATTTGAATATAATCTAAAATGTAGCTATGCTTTCATTTTGAACTAACATCATTTAGTAAATGAAACTATAAACATTAGTCAGATAATTATTAAGGCAAACTTGCGTTGTCATCAATATAAATTTTGCATTCTTAAAAAAGCTTACCCAGAATTCCAATTTCTAATCCTTGAAGGCTCTCTTTGATGTTTTCATATATGTCATCTTTGGTAAAGTCTGCTTGTATGATCTTTACATGACTACCTGTTGTCTGCTCTGCAAAAATGAGAATAAAAAGTGTACCAAAAAAAAAGCCCTGATCTCTCCCTTAATTTCTCCCCCCATTTCTTTTGACAAATTATTCCTAAAGAAAACAAGGAAAATTCCACTACAGGAATCTAAAATGAAACTTTTTCTTTATTAAGACATAAAACACAAATTCCATTAGTATATAAAATAAATTGCTGCAAATAACAAGACTTGCTCAATCTGTTAAGGATGATATGCCATGATAGCTGTAATCAGTTATTGAGGTACCACTTACCGGATCATTATACAAAGCCTATCTACATTCAATTCACATTCTGTTGTTTTGTGGACAGAGTCAAGATTGCAGCTGCTTAAGGTGCATAGTTTATGGTGATGTGATTATATGTGTGTGACTGTGTGTATACATATATACATAGTATTAATGTCAAAAATATTGCAAATAGGTTTGCTAAACAAAATGACAGTCAATCAGTCAAAGCTGTTTGTCCTTTGTTTTTGATGAGGACCAATGACATCATGGGATAATTAGCTTGACTTGCAAGTGAATTAGATTTGTGAGGCAAAATTGTACAAAGTTATCAGTCTTTCCCAGAGTCACTGAAGTCATCAGTCAATAAGCATTTATTATGCACCTGCTCTCTCCCAGGTGATATGCTAAGCACTTTATACTTCAGAATTCTCTTACAAGGAAGAGAAATCATCAGGCATTAGACTCAAACTTCATTGTTTCCTGTGCAAAAAACCATAATTCTTGATCTTCATCAGCTGATATAAGACTCTGCCTTTGAGTGGTATCACCACCTTTGATTTTATATCAATTATTATTATACCATATGAAGGGAGATTTAGCCAACTGAAGACAATTAAAAAATTTTTATTAAAGCTTTTTATTTACAAAGCATATGCATGGGTAATTTTTTCCAACATTCACCCTTGCAAAACCTTTTGTTCCAAATTTTCCTTTCCTTCCCCCCACCCCTCTCCTTTAGCTAACAGGTGCAATTTTAAAATTTTAAACTGATCCGATAGATTGTACGATCTAAGTATATTCTCCAATGAGCATCATACTGTAAAGCACTTAAATTTGATGACACAACCATGGCCTTCAGAATATGCAGGGCATTAGCACATTTGTAATTGAAATCATACAAAAGTAGTTTTAATTTTGAGGTACTGTTACTACTGTGCTCCCCTTGGAGATAAAATTAAATTCATATTTTCACTTATTTGAAGATTCAGGGAATTCAGGGAAAGTTCAGGGAAGATTTCATAGAGTTTCTGTCTTATCTAGGGCTTTTAAATTCCTAGGTCTATTGGGGGAAGAAATTTGAAACTACCATTTCTTGAATCTCAAACAGATTACCTAAAATGATGGAGGATAACATGGGTGTGTCCACAATTTTCTGTAATTGCCCAGGAATACATGCAATATTACTACATTAAAAAAAATTGGATATGAGGTCAATCTATTCCAAAACTGGCGCAATTTCAATGGAAGATTTTAGTGTTTCAATAGTAGGGAGATTCCTAGTTAATTTATCTTTTAGTGGCATAAGGAAAACAAAAGGATTGCCCAAATCCTGACATCATCAATGTTTGTTACTTCTTATATCTAGCCAGAAAATCAAGGTAGGTAATTTTATAAGCCAAGATTATGTATGGGTAGGCAGCTAGGGGGTGGAAATGGAAGAAATGGAGGCAGGATGAAAAAAGATTCACCTTCCCATAGACATATCACACTCAGGAGCATCACTTCAAAGAATCCTGCTCTAGAGAAAATGTATCAAAGTTAATCATTTCAGGTAATAGGCTGAATGCCTGTTCAGGGGGTGTAGATTTGTTCTGTAATCCTCAAAAACAGTTCTTTTTATTATTAAGAATCACTTACCAATTCCTTTTGCAACTGTCTGGAGTTTTTCAAGTGTCCTGCTGATCATTACAATATTTAATCCATGTTTTGCTAGCTGGAGAAGTTTTAAAAAATTAAGATTATCAAGAGGAACAGCTTCTTGTTTTAACAGATAAATTCAGGACTTTGCAATTATACTATTATAACAATCACTATAAAGTCCTTACTTAAGCCAACTGTTAGACTGTGGGGATTCCCAAAATCAGATAGTGACATAGTTGTACATGGAATATGGAAGGGGCAAAGCACCTATTATTAAATAAAAGACTCCAAGTAAATGACAGGACATTTTCCCAGCAGTATTAACTGATTGAATAGATCACCAAATGAGTTAACATGTCTACAACATTTTGCAAAATTAAGGCATTATACAAATGCTAGCTATTATCTTTTTCATCATCATTATGTGGAATCTGACTCCTGTTTGTGAGATTGTAGCATGAGTGAATGTGTGAAAGCAGAGGGCATAATTATTTAACTCAAGTATATGCAAGTAGTGGGTCTGTTATCTAGTATAAGTGTCCCTGGGATGTGTAAATATGAGATACGTTTGTGTAATTGATGGATGAACAGGAATGTTATTCAAGTTGAGATTCCTGAAAAATTTAAAGGTACATTTCAGGAATTTAGTGGGGTTCCTGATAGAGTCAGATTTGTTCTTTGAGCAAATCTGCATTTAGGGAGTAGGAGGTAATTCAATAGGAAGGCAGTCAAAGAGTTTAGGATGTACTGGGTCTGAATAATCACCACAAAATAACTCAACATCTTTTAAGCTGATATGGAGTTCTGAAAGAGATAAGTAAATTATTACTCGTCTCTTCCTAGAAATGAAGGTAAGTGGTATAAGAGAATTCTAAGTAAAAAAAAAAAAAAAAAAAAAAAAAGAATGTAGGAAACACAGAGAAAGAGACAGAGACAGAATCAGAGAGAAAACAAGATGTCTGGGTCACTTATAACTCACAACCAGAAAGTTACATTTGTTCTTCCTATGTGATTTTGAGACTAGGACCTGTGAGTTAACTCATTATATAATATAAAATAGCAAAATTAAAGTCCTGAAATGCTGATATCCATAAGGCCACAGATTTAGAGATGGAAAAAAATCTTAGAAATTATCTAGTCCAATTTCTTCATTTTACAGTTAAAGAAACTGAGCTGCATAGATGGCAAAAAAATTGGCTAATGTCACAAATGGTAGTAAGTAACCAAACCAAGATTCAGTCTGACATTCTCTGACACCAAATCTTTCCACTGCACAAGTCTGGCTATGAACCAAAACATGTACAATTCCATTTGACTATACAAATGCAAAATTCTAAAACTGGATTTGCCTGAAAATTTTCTTTATTTATATCAGTGGGAGTAACATAGAGAGGTACATGATGTTGTTTCCATCTTTACATATTTAGCCCTTTATCTTCAAATTATCATGTTTATAAATGTTACATCCTCTCAGAAGAATATAAGCTTCTTGAGGGCAAGAGTTATTTCCAATTTTTTCTTTGTAGTCCCAATGTCATTCATAGTGCCTTGTACTTGTCATTTTCCAGTCATATCTAAGTCTTCATAAACCCTTTAGGAGGGTTTCCTTGACAAAGACATTGGAATGGTTTGCCACTTCCTTCTCCAGCTCATTTTACAGATGAGAAACTAAAGCAAGAAGGGTTGTGACTTGTCCAGCTAGTAGATATCTGAGGTTGATGTTCAGACAGATGTCTTCTTAATTCTAAACCCTATATCCTATACGTTGTGCTACATAGTAGGTAATAAATTAATGCTTGTAGGAATGAATTGGAAATATGAATCTAAGAAGCAACTTGAAAATAAAACCTAACTGCAAATAACTGCATTTCAGGTCAAAAACAAAGATATATTTTATTTTTAAAATTCATATTGTTCATACATTTCATTCTTACTCTACCCATTCATATAAGCAATAATAAATTTTTTGAATTAGCCTCATTTTTGAATGGCAATTTGAGTATAACTGCAACAAGGATAAAATTTTTCAATAAATTGGGTGGGCGTTTTTCTTTCTATTATTAAAGTTTAGTTTTTGGAATGAAGAAATTCCTAAACACCATTTTAAAACTGGTCTATACTTTAAAATACATATTTAAATGTTTAGAGCAGAGAAAAAGCATCAGAGGTGGAAGGGGGCACTTGGCTCATTTAAGAAAGCTGATCTGACAAAGCTTTTGTTAAAATCTATAAAAGTTATCAAAGCATGGTTTAGTACTAATTGAATATTGTTTGTTCCTGTCAAAAGATGAGAAGGTAATTGATTGAGTAAAAGAATTTGGTTACAACTTATGATTGGAAGGAAATTATTCATAGTGTTGAACAATGCACAGAAAAGGAAAGAAAGTGACATCATCTTTCTTTTCTATTTGGGAACTGAAAGAAAGACACTCAAGTAATAGGAAGTATGAGGAAAGTGGTTTGAAGTCTCTGAAGTGATTATCAAGGCATTTCTCTTTTAAAGGAGAAAGCCTAAGCAATTAGCGAGAGAGACACATTTGAGAGAGGAAGTCATCCTAGCAACAATTCTCAATTAATGTAACCAGCTGAATAAAATGCTGTCTAAGTTGCATTAAAAGTTTCTAAATTTTGCAGGAGCCAATTTTTAAAAGCATAGTAATTGAGAGAAAACAAAAGTTTCCAAGGGAATAAAAAAAACCCAAAATTTTATTATATAACAATTCATAGCATAATTAGTGACAAAGATTTCAGTATATAAATAATAGATGTTTGAATTTCTTTAAATCATTCTCTATATCTTGCATGAGATATGTTTATAATGAGTAATTAGTATTTCATTAAATAATTTTCCTTTTATGTTGATGAGTTGTGAGATTTTTTTCAACCAGCATGAGACTAAATCATGTTTCTGTATTTCTGATTATGTACACCAACTCTGCATACCTTATTGCTGGAGTTATGCAAATGGTACCAATGGACCTTCTGTTGGCAGTTATCTTGCTTGCAGGAATATAAATAAGAGATTTAGATCTAAGAGAGACCTCAGGAGCTATAAAGCCAAACCCTTCCATTTTTAGATGAAGAAATTGAGGCACAGAATGATATCATCTAGGAGAAACTAAATGACTTTCTATGACTGGTTTAAAAAACCCAAATGTACTAAGGAACAAAACTGTCACACAGCTGATACTCAAAGCATAGCTACAGAGCATCAGGCAAGGAAGATGATCCACAAGTAGATTTTATAGGGAAATTTTAACCTCAGGGACATGACTGAGATTTCTACAGAGGATGGGTCTCAGGAGTTTGACATAATTTGGATTTTAATCTAAAATCACCTCCCTAAAGGGTGGGATCATGGAGCTAAACTGATTTCTTTTCATAGCCTTCTGCCTGCTTGCCTCAGGGAGCAATTCTTTTCCTCTTAGTCCAAAACACCATTCAGGACATTATCATGTCTTTGAAGTGATCAGAAATCAAATTACATGCTATCTTAATGTGGCAAGAATAGAAGAAGAGTAATGGTTAAAGCAAGGATATATCCAGGGTCACACAACTATTAAGTTTCTGAGGCCATATTTAAAGTCAGAAAATTAGTTTTCCAGACTCCACTTTCAGCTCTTTATCCACTTTTCAACTTAGTTGCCTTAGAGCTTAAGTCTGCAATAGCGTGTTTTCTTCTCAACATTCCATTCTCCTTGAGTTGCCAAATTGTTTTTCCTAAAGCACAGGGCTGATTCATTCATTCTATGATTTAAGAAGATTCAATGGTGCCCTATTGCTCTTTAACATAATAAAGATATAAATATAAACATGAAAAAAATAAGATATAAATTCCTCTGCTATTTTAAGTCATTCACAGTCTGACTGTGACCCATTTTTCCAGATTAAATTGACATTAATCTCCTCATACATTTTATGTCAACTGTGTCCCCACATACTATACTAAGTGCTGGGTATACAAAGAAAAACAATTACAGTTCCTCATTTCAAAGAACTCATCTTCTAATGGAGATCAACACACAAACAAAGCACAAAATTAATCAGTCGTTGAATCCTATTGACTCTTCTATCTAAGTTTAAAAAAAAAAAAAAAAGACAGGACTTAGCCAAAATAACATAACTGGAGTCCAATGCAGGACATTCCATCTTCCACATGTCTTCTTGTGTCTTTGTACGAACTATCTTCGAACACTTGGAATCCAATTCCTCTTCATCATTGTCTCTTGGGAATTTAAATCTCATCAGGGTCCAGTTCAGGTGCTACTTCCCAATTAAGGCCTCTGTGGATCCCCTTAGATGTTAATGTTCCCCTCCCTCTCAAATTACTTTGTAAAGAGTTTGTATTAATATGCCTACTCCAGTTGAATGGAAACTACTTATAGGAAAAAATTATTGTACTTCTGGCTGTGTATTCCCAGTTCTTGGCACAGTACTTGGCAAATAGTATCTGTGTTATAAATGCTCATTGAATGAGTGAATGAATGAATCTTAACATGTACAAATATATCTCAATAAAAGGTCAACTGGAAATAGAAAGGGCAACAAAGGAGGTAATAAGATATTAATTCTTCTGCTTGGCATTTCAAGTCATGGATTCTCTTCTTCATGACTTAGAAGGAAATGATAAACCATTCCAGTATTTTTGCCAAGAAAACTTCATCATGGTATCAGGAGAAGTCTAGGTGAGAGAGGATAAAGGCCTGAACTATAATACTGGTCATCTGAGTAGAGAGAAGGTAAGTTGAAAAAATAAAACTGACACTGTACTATATACAACATCCTCACAATTGTTATCTTCGCAGCAATTCATTGAAAAAGACATTGTTATGAACTAATGCTAAGTGAACAGAATATAACCAAAAGAACATTGTACAGAGCAATATGATTATGTGATGATCAACTATGATTGACTTGGCTCTCTTCAGCAATGAGGTGATTCAAGGCAATTCCAATAGACTTATGATGAAAAACGCCATCTGTAGCCAAAGAGAGGACTGTGGGGTTGAATGTGGATCATAACATAGTTTTTTCACCTTTTTATTGTTCTTTTTCCTCTCATTTTTTTCTTTTTGAGATGATTTTTCTTGTGCAGCATAATAATTGTGGAAATGTATATATAAAAAAAGAAAAAGGTATTGTTATTCCCACTTTATACATGGAGAAAATGAGGTTCTGAGAGATATGGTGTCATCTTGCCTAGAGTTCCATAGATAATAAGTGTGAATGATGAGATTTGAATTCAAGTCTTTCTACACCAAGTCCCATGCTTTTATCAGCTCTGAGAATGTAGGATCTCCATGTCTTAGCAATTGATTAGGAATAGAAGGAAGAAGAGAGAAAGACCTATTATCACTGTGAGAATGTAAATGTAGGCTGAGTAAATTGGATCTGTTCTAAAAAGGATACCAGTTGGGATGTTTATTGACGTTATGATGTCATATTGATGTTGATTCCCATATCAATATGAGGGATGAGCTAATTCTCCAAGGACAGGGCCAGAGTTTACTGGAGTGGATTCAAAGTACTCCAGGTCAAGACTAGGTTACTGAATTAAGAACAAGCTGCAATATTGGCTAAGAAATAGACTAGTTGATCAGTGGCATAGGTTAGGTTCACAGGACAAGATAGTGAATAAAAATAGCAATCTAATCTTTGACAAACCCAAAGATCCCCAATTTTGGGATAAGAATTCATTATTTGACAAAAACTGCTGGGAAAACTGGAAATTAGTATGGCAGAAACTAGGCATGGACCCACATTTAACACCACATACTAAGATTAGATCAAAATGGGTCCAAGATTTAGGCATAAAGAACGAAATCATAAATAAATTGGAGGAACATGGGATGGTTTACCTCTCAGACTTGTGGAGGAGGAAGGAGTTTGTGTCCAAGGGAGAACTAGAGACCATTATTGATCACAAAATAGAACATTTTGATTACACCAAATTAAAAAGTTTCTGCACAAACAAAACTAATGCAAACAAGATTAGAAGGGAAGTAACAAATTGGGAAAAAATTTTTACAGTTAAAGGTTCTGATAAAGGCCTCATCTCCAAAATATACAGAGAATTGACTTTAATTTATAAGAAATCAAGCCATTCTCCAATTGATAAATGGTCAAAGGATATGAACAGACAATTTTCAGATGATGAAATTAAAACTATTTCCACTCATATGAAAGAGTGTTCCAAATCACTATTGATCAGAGAAATGCAAATTAAGACAACTCTGAGGTATCATTACACACCTGTCAGATTGGCTAAAATGACAGGAACAAATAACGATGAATGTTGGAGGGGCTGTGGGAAAACTGGGACACTGATGCATTGTTGGTGGAGTTGTGAAAGAATCCAACCATTCTGGAGAGCAATCTGGAATTATGCCCAAAAAGTTATCAAAATGTGCATACCCTTTGACCCAGCCATACTACTACTGGGCTTATACCCCAAGGAACTACTAGAGAAGGGAAAGGGTCCTGTATGTGCCAAAATGTTTGTGGCAGCCCTTTTCATAGTGGCTAGAAGCTGGAAGATGAATGGATGTCCATCAATTGGAGAATGGTTGGGTAAACTATGGTATATGAATGTTATGGAATATTACTGTTCTATAAGAAATGACCAACAGGAGAAATACAGAGAGGCTTGGAGAGACTTACATCAACTGATGCTGAGTGAAACGAGCAGAACCAGAAGATCATTATACACTTCAACAATGATACTGTACGAGGATGTATGCTGATGGAAGTGGATTTCTTCAACATAGAGAAGAGCTAATCCAATTCCAATTGATTAATGATGGACAGAACCAGCTACATCCAGAAAAGGACTGGGAAATGAATGTAAACTGTTATTTTTACCTTCTGAATCCAATTCTTCCTGTGCAACAAAAAATTCGGTTCTACACACATATATTGTATCTAAATTATACTGTAATATATTTAACATATATAAGACTGCTTGCCATCAGGGGGAGGGGGTTGGGGGAGGAAGGGAAAAAATCTGAATAGAAGTAAGTGCAAGGGATAATGTTGTAAAAAATTACCCATGCATATGTACTGTCAAAAAATGTTATAATTATAAAATAAAATAAAAAATTTAAAAAAAATAAAAAAAAATAAAAAAAAAACCTTTACATATTAAAAAAAAAAAAAAAAAAAAAAGAACAAGCTGCAAAGCAACAAACCAGTAAATCCAGAAGATATAAACAAAAATAATTATAAAATGCTTACTATTTAAGACAGGGCAAGAGAATATAGTGCAGTAGGAGTAAGTTTACTTATTAGAGAAAACTTCCTAAAGACACACAAGACTAATCAATCATTTGATCCTGATGACTCTTACTTAATAAAATCTCTTCCATCTACCATAAGCCTCTGTACCTTTTATCGCCAGGAGTTGACAAATTATTTATTCAAAGATAAATCTGGCTGGGCTGCCTGTTTTTGTAAGATGAGCTGGAGAGCAATGAATGGTTTTTCTTAGTTGGTGGTGTCTAAGGGCTTAATAAAAATGTAAAAACCTTGGTTAACTCAAGAGCCATGCTGAAACAGATAGAAAGAAGCATTTGGTCTTTAGGCTCCAATTTACTGATTCCTGTTTATGCTCCCCCTCATTTTATAAATGTGTAAACTGAGAGCCAGGAAGGTGAATTGACTTGCTCAAGAAGTACTTTGTACTTCTCTTATGCAATTATTATTCTATTTGTATTATACAATATACAGAAAGTATATTTAAAAGAAAGATTTGGACCTAGATCCTCTGATGGCAGAATCAATATCTTTTCAATGTATTTATTCTTTCTAATCTAGTCTTCACGCTACTATCAAATTATTTTTCTTTTATTCTGATCATGTTACTCCAGTGTTCAAAATTATTCAATACCTCCCCTGCAGAATAAAAGCCAAATTTCTTACCCTAGCATTCAAGGTTTTTCACTACTTCCCCAAAGGTATTTTTCATCCCCCAAGTTTTACCATTATTCTTGCCTTTATTTACTGTTTCCTGCATCAGGAATAATCTCCTTTTGATGATTAACATCCCACTTTTTCTTTAAAATTCAAATAAAATGGTATATTCTTTGCAAAAGTTATTGAAACCTTTCATCAGATTCTCAGCTGATTTCAAAGTACTTTGTACTCCTTTTACACAATTATCATTCTAATTTATATTCCATGTGTCTATGCATATGTCTTATGATCCATACTAGCTAGATTGTAAACTCTTGGAAGGCAAGATCTAGCATCTACCCAGAATCTAGCACAAATATAAGTGCTCAATCAATATTTATTGAATGAGTGAATACATGAATAAAGAATGATGAAATTGCTAGAGAAGAAATTTCAGAGAAGAATCAGCAGGACATAAAAGAAGGGAAAGACAGAAATAAAGACAAAGAAATCCAGTGAGTTTTCCTACTAAAGTGGGAAAGTCTTCTGTAAGAATCCATCCTTCATGACAAACAACGGAAAAAGATATGTCATATATTCCATGGCATCACCTTTTACATCAGACAAAGATAGATATTTTTTTCCAGATTAGTCTATGTTCTATATAGCCCAGACCTAGGAAACAAAATGGATAATCTTGTGATTCTATATGATAGCCCAAATTAGAGTATTTTCACATCTTCAATGATGGTCAAACATATATTGAGGCCACAGTTTATGAAAACTCAGTCATGAAAATCTAACAAAATAATAAATTGGAAGATAATTCATACCATTAAATGACTCATTATCCAGGTTCTTGTAAATAGTCTGCTCTCCTGTGGTGCTTAAAATATGAAATCATTTACACATATGGATTCACAATTTTTTGGAGTATATATATATATATATATATATATATATATATTATCCAAAACAAGATGAACATAAGTAAAGTCTCTCAGAAGCTGTAAAGGATGTTACTTTGATAGTACATTTGCCTGGTTAATCTTAGAAGAAGCCAGGCTACTGGGATTGCAGATAGCTAGGGTAAGATCTTGAAGTTGGTTCCCAGCTGCAGCTGTCTGTCCTAAATTTTCCTCAGAACAAAACATTAAGCCTGTCCAATCTCAAAGCTGACTCCCTGCAAAGATGTACCAAAGCCCAATCTATGAACATTGAAAACCTTCCCCCCACCCTTGAGACACTTAGAAACAATGGAAGGAATGTCTGAGAAATCAGAAACCTTTGTTTTCCCAATTCACTTCATCAAACTCCGAAAAGGAAAATTGTCCATTAAAGGCATTGTGGGCAACCATTTGCAGTCTCAGCACAAAAGATGCTCTTAGCAAAGTAGGCTTCCTAAGCTGCTCTTTACTAACTGTTTCAGCTATTCCCTAGGGGCCCCAGCAAGTACTTAGACACTCAAACGTTTTTGAAAGCTCATTTTAAGGACTGCATGTGAAGTAGTAAGAGGGAATAGGAGGAAAACCCCCCCATCCTCAAAACAAAGAGAACTCTGATTGTCTGGGGGATGGCATTGTTTCCCTTTGGTCTACCCAGAACAAAAACTCTTGTCTATTTTCAGGGATGGTCAGGGAGACTGGTTTCCCTATACACTGACTGGGTTTTTCCAGACTCTCTTCAGAAAATTAAGATTTTTTAAGTAGTCTGACATCTCAGATTTCATTTTTTGTATGGGAATCCAAAACATGAGTATTCATTATTATGATGAATAAGCTTTCTGGAGTGTATATGTCTCTGTCTCTGTATGTTTTCAAACTTGTCTATTCCCTGCACTGTAGGTTAGTGCCCCTGGAGATCATTTATGCTAATACATAATGGGTGACAGGGAAGAAGAAAAGAAAGGGCTGCCATTAGCTAGCAATGGTTTGAAAAGAAAGAGTTTTGAAATCAGGTATACATGTGTAGGTAGGGGGGTAGAGACATTAGATTCTGTAAATGGATGAAAACTTTATTGTTGTTTAGTTTTTTCAGTCATGTTCAACTCTTTGTGACTCCATTTGGTGTTTTCTTGGCAAAGATATAGTACTTTGACATTTCCTTCTACAGATTATTTTTATATCTGAGGAAAACTGAGGCAAATAGAGTTAACTGACTTGCCCAGGGTCACACAGCTAATAAATACCTGAAGTTGGATTTTGAATTCATAAAAAATGGGTATTCTTGATTCCAAGCCCATCGTACCACCTAACTTCCCTAAGATTAGATCTTAGGAGTAATTTTTATATATCTAGAAAAAACTCCCTTCTCCTTCTCCCTCCCCCCCCAAAAAGAGATTATCCTCATTTGTCTAAATTAAATAAATAGAGCAAAGCTTTTCAGTTCCATTCTAACTGTAGCTACAAATACATAAATTGCATACACTACCAGAAAGAGAAGAAATACATTCACTTGCTTACATTCAAAATAAAAATATAAAATGTGTCATAACAGTCCTTTCCTGAGTGCCCATTTGAGGTAGAGTAATGAAAAACTCTTGAAGGACAGAGAAGTATGCAGGAAAAGGGTAATACAGAAGAAGGAGATTGGATATACAGAAAAACTAATTCAATCTCCATCATGAATTTGCTCAGAATAAAGCACAATTAGAAAAAGAAGAGAATATAGGACAAGAATGAGAATGATTCCCAGGAAAAAGAGTGGTTCAGAAAGTAAATTCACAGTGTCCTCCTATTGAAGGACCAGAAAGACATTTGTGGTCCAATTCAATCTCAATTTAAGAAAAAATATATCTGGAGAATCATAGGAAGAGTATGATTTCCTTAATAAGCAGGAGAACTTTGAAAGAAGTCTCTGGCTTAGGACCAAAAGCAGAATAAAATTAGGGAGAGACCACAGACATCTCAAAATACAAACAATGAGACCAGAACCAAAAAGAAGAATTCAGAACTACAGAAAATCTTTGGAAGTCAACCAGACAGGAATTTATAATTGTACCTTATGCTGAAATTGGCTAGAGAGCCTACTATTAAATTTGCATCATGGTCATTTGGGACTTTGGAAATTGAAATTTTCTACAAATTGGAGCTTGATTTATTATTTTATTGATCATCTAGATTTTAAAATGTGATAAAGAAAATGGTAATAAGGCAGATTAAACTTGTAAATGTATGGTGTATACTTTGGGGGGAGAGCTAATCATTAAATATTTACCAGCACATCTCTGATGGCATATTTTATATAATTTTGCCTTCTCCTATATTGAATTTTGTTCTCCAAAATCATCTCTCTGTAGGCATTTGTACATGTCAAATGGATGACCCTAATAGAATGCTGCTAGAAGAAAGGGGTGGAAATTATAAAGGGTGCAGTTTCAAGGTTATAGGGGAAAAAGTCACCTATAGTCCCTAGGTCCCTTATGGGGTTATTAGAACAGAATTCCCTGACCCACCATGTTTTGTCACAATTACAAAGAAAACAAACAAAATACTGATTTTTTTCCTTTCTTTTATCTTCTATCCATGACATATTCACCAACTAGCTCTTTAAAATTGTTTTTTATTAAATAGGCTCTATTCTTGCTGCTGAAGTGACACAGAACATTTTTGTAACCTACATTAATAGATCTCCCAACTAACCAAGGAAAAACAAAATTCAATAAAAGAAAAACCATTACTAACATCTGAACCAGAAAAGACTCCTTCAGTCTCCAGGAAGGAGAAGAAAGAAATTATAATGCTCTTATTTGCAGCCTAGGAGATTGGAGATACAGAAAACTAATTCAGATTTTCCTGCTCCAAAAATGACCTGAAGAATTTACTGCTAGAAAATTGTGAAGAAAACATGGCAAATATTCAAATGATTTTTCTGTTTAGTGACTCCATTCTGAGACATCATTATATTTGGAGCAGTAAAGGACCAATTAAAAATAAGTTAAAATTAACTTAATTTTAGATTAATTAATAATAAATGAATAAATTTAATTAATTGATTTCCTTGAGATCAAGAAAGACAGACTGTGCATTTTTGTCTTTGACATTTACCAATAGTATGACCATTTTCTTACCTAAGAGCCTCAGTTTTCCTCATCTACAAAATAGCTATTTTTCATTGTTTCCTTTACACAGAGTTTACTATGAGGAGCAAATGAGATAATGTATATAAGCTATCTTGCACATCTTAAATCACTATATAAATATGAGAAAATTGTTATTATCATGGGCAAGTCACAACTTCTCTGAACCTGTTTTCCTCATTTTTTATAATTAGAGATAAAAAACACACTACCTACTTCAGAGTTGTTTTTAAGGAAAGTGTTTTGCAAAACCACATAGCACTATATAAATGTAAATAATTATAAACAAAATATTTGTATTGTATTGTATTGTATTGTATTATAAATAAATTTTTATCTAGCCTAACCCTCTCATTCTACCGACCAGGAAAACTAGGTTCCAGAGTATTCCAGAGCATGGAAAAATACTTTGCTGCTATTAAGCAGAATGTCACTAGACTTCTAGTTTTAAGTCTACTGCTATTTTCAGTCATTCATCTTGGGGGAAGGGGTGATAAGGATAGGTGTTTACAGTGTCTGTTAGGATTGGAATAACATCAAATCCTTGGAGAGATAGTTGAGTATAATTTATGGGTTTACATAAGCTCAGAGACGTTTTGCAATGTATGATCTGAGGTGGAGCATACAATTTGAGATCATTTAGGCTATTTGTAAGAAAAAAAACTATATTAAGATATTTTTAACAAATGACACTAAATCTTAAGACAATTTATCTGGTATAGAAAAGAAAAAAAGAACTTGGACAACTCTATTACAAATTTTATGGCTTTGCATGTTATGGGCAAAAATCATAGTACTTATTGTTAAAAACAAAGTTTCATTTAAGAATGCACTATTTTTTCTGACTCAAATTTGTAAAGTTTAGTAAGGCAATAAAACTACTTACGCTACTTGGGGTTCTAGAAGAATATCCTTTTATATAGACAGAAGAAAAATGGTTAAATCTCAGCCAATGAACAATTTTGTGGTCCTTTAGTCTTTTCAGTCATGTCCAAGTCTTCATGACCCCATTTGGGTATTCTTTGCAAAGATACTAGAGTAATTTTCCATTTCTTTCTCCACTTTATTTTACAGATGAGAAAACTAAAGTAAACAGGGTTAAGTGATTTGTTCAGTGTCACAAGTTAATGTCTGAGACTAGAATTAAACTCAAATTTTTTGACTTCAGATTATAAGATTAAGATAAGATTATATATCCATATAATCACATAGCTAATCACTGAGCAATAAAATAGCAATACTTGAATATGTGTATATATATATATGTATATTATATATATATATATGTGTATAATTTTGCAATGAAATTCACACACATTAACTTGAAACATAAGGACAACCCTTAGGGTTGGGATAAGCAAAATAAGTATCATTATCTCCATTTTGCAGATGGATATACTAAAAATTTCTGGAGGTTAAGTGACTTCTCTATGATTACACAGTGACTTCCAGAGTTAGAACTTCACTTCTATTGAACTTCAAGTCTAACATGCTAGACTTAAGCATGCTATGTTTACTCCACAAAAGAATCACTATACTAAGTACTTTGTAGCTCTTTCTATAAAAGCCTCATGAAGCTTAGGTTGAAGAAATGTCATTATTTTGCTGATTTTTTTTTCTATTCTCTTCCCCATCTCCACACTCCATCCATTTATCCATTACTTAACTGCTAATCACAGTGTTTTGGAATGGGTATTGCCTTAGACAAATTGAGAACTGGGAAAGACCTAAGTTTGAAAAGGTCAAGAGCTCCCTCTGCATCCAAGGCCATCTCCAAACATCCTGACTTGTGTCTTGCCACTGGACCTCTGGAGGAAAAGAATGGGGACTGTTTGTCATTACACAGTTTTGTCTCATTTAAATCTGTCACTTGCAAGTTAAGATATCACCTTCCTGAAGTCCTTAATCTCTTCCAGAATGAAGAAATAACAAAAAACAGTCATAATGTACATGGCACAGATTTTTTGTCTTTATAGCCATATCTGTTTCTAACAGACAGATGACATTTATTTAATAAGTCCCTTATTTGATTGAATTGAAAATGACAATGCTATTCTTCTATTCAAAAATCTTCTTCTGTTTCTCTGTAATTACTGATTGGGTAATATTCAAACTCTTTAGCCTGTCATCCAGGCTTTTCCACAATCTGATGTCATTTAAACTCTCCACTCTTATGCCACTGACCTCCACAAGTAACACATTCCAGCTAAATTGAGCAGGTCCCTGGTCCCCTAAACACATGTACTCCCACACTTAATTTGTCTTACTTTTTTCAATTATTACCCAAAGGACAAACTCACTAGCCTACTCCATTACTCCTCAATAGCAATGATCAGGGAAGTATCCTGAATTTACAGCCTTGAGAACAAACAATTAGAACAAATAGCTGTTTGCAAGCCAAATTGTCTCTTGTTTAAGAGTTTTTCCATCCTAACTATGTGTTTATTGAATCTTCTCCTTTCTAATTACTTTAGAGCATATTTATATTTTTCTTTGCTAATGTCTTTTTAATAGCTGATCAAATGTTAACTTTCAGGTCTGAGGTCATTCTTTTTAAAAAATCACATGGATAAAAATCCACGTGGATTTAAGCATGGGCTGACTTAATTCCTTACAGGAATAAATAGATTTTGAATTCGAGTGCTGGTGGTATTTCTTGGGAAGAGGAAATGGCAAATCTTTTCAACCAAAACAATCAGTATTTCATTATTGCACACTCCCCTCTTCTGATATACCTCACAGTTTATAAGCTTATTAAAGGTTTACAAAGTGTTTTACTTGAAGATTTATTAATCCTATCTTGTTGTTGCTCAATCCTATCTGACTCTTCATGACTCCATTTGGGGTTTTCTTAGCAAAGATACTAGAGTGGTTTGCCATTTCCTTCTCCAGCTCGTTTTACAGATGCTAAAACTGAGACAAGGTTAAGTGACTTGTTAAGGTGACACAGCTAGTAATCTTCCTAACTTCAGCCCAGCACTCTATCCACTTCACCATCTAACTCCAAATCTCATTTTATAGATATGGAAATTAACTCAGAGAGAATAAATGATTTGTTCACACTCATATAACTAAGAAATGTCAAAGCTAGGGCTAGAAACCCTTCTAACCATCAAACCCAAAGGCCTTTCCATTGTTATGCTGTATCTAAGGTATGTTTGATCAGATCAGCTGTACAACTTATAATCAAGTGGATATTGACTATATTAAAAACACAAGAAGAAGGCTCTGACTCTCAATATTGACCTTGGGCACTACAGCTTATTTCTTCCCAGCACAACCTGCTTATCATTTTACTCTATAGTTTCTTAAAATTAATCTGAGTGGAAATATGGAATATTAGAAAAAAGTATTGCTTTGAACACAATTGTTTCCATTACTGACTATCTATAAAAACCTTGGATAACTAGTTTTTATATTCTACTCTGAGTGTCAGTTTCTTTACTTATAATAATACAGGTATTGTAGTTCACTTATAATAATGAAGGGTTCTCCAAAGTCCTTTTCTAACTTTAAATCTTATAACTTATGACCCCAAAATTTCAAATTTTTGCCATAGATAGTTAATAGTCATGTGATCTTGGGCAAATTAATTAACCTCTCAACCTTTACTTTCCCCATCAGAAAAATGGGAATAATATCTATTTCAGGGCTTCTTAAACTTTTTCCACTCATAACCCCTTTTCACCCAAGAAATTTTTATGTGACCCTGGGTATATAGGTATATAAAATAGGTATATAAATAAAAAATTTACTGATAATAAATCATAATTTTTCAATCCCCACACTCAATAATGAGATACCATATGAAGTCTCAAGTCACAATTTAAGAAGATGTGATCTATTTCACAGGGGTATTGTAAGGATCAAATGAAATACTTTAAATGCTTTGCAAACCTCAAAGACTTACATAAGTAGTAGCTATTATAATTTAGCCTCTAATTACAGGTACTTAAAATATTGCTTACCATATCTCTAGAATGACTGAGTTTTTGATTGTAGGAGAATGGTGGTAACATCAGCAGAAATAGGGAAGTTATGAAAATGTTTTAGAGAAAAGATGATTCAGTTTTGCACATGCTGAGTCTTGGGTGGCACAAATAGTTAGAGAGAAATAAGCTCAGGAAATGATGTATTAACACATAAAGATGCCCATTGCAGTCATGGGAATAGCTAATGACATCAACGGAAAGAGTTTGGAGAAAGAATGAAAAGATTTTGCTTTGGTTTAGAATTATGTTCAAATAGTTTGCCAAACACTTTGAACTTTAATAAGTATTGCAGGTATCCCCCAAACCTCCTAACAGCAACTATTTTCCTTCACTTCCAGGATTCATTCCATTACTAATCCTCCCTTAGGAGGACAACACCTTAGTCTCAGAGTCTCAGGCTCATAATTTATTATTCACCTTGAAGCTTTTCTCTTTCTCCTCCCCATATCTAATGCTGCCAAGTTCTTCATATTTTGTTCTCCTCAGATCTGCTATATAAATTCCCATTTCTCAACCCAGTGCAAGTCCTCAACATGTCACACCCAGACCAATGAAATAGCCTATCGATCAGTCTCCCCACTCCAGTCCATCTTCCAGCCCATTGTCATAGTATTTATCCTAAAACACAGGTGTCATGATATCAGCCCCCCACTCAATAAACTCCGGTAGCATCCTATTACAATTCCAGGATCAAATATACTATCCTCTGTCTTGATTTTAAAGCCCCTTAGCCCTATTTTCTTACACTTCACTCACCACCCACAAAATCCATTATTGTATTTAGCAATACTGGCACCATGCCATTCCTAAGACATGATACTCCATTTGACTCTGCCTTTTTAATTGGTTGTCCCCTATGCCTGAAATGTTCTCCTTCCTCATCTACACCTCCTAGCTTCTTCCCGGATTCTGCTGAAATTCCTACCTTTATTTCCTTCTCTCTAAGATTACCTCTAATTTATATAACATATAATAATATATAATTTCATATAACAACTATCATATATGGAGCACTTACATATGTGAATATCTATGTGAGTATCTTATATAGAGAGAGTTGTTTGAAGGTAGTCTCACTCTTTAGAATTCCAGCTTATTGAGTTCGGAGACTCATTTTTTGCCTTTCTTTCAACCTATCACTTGGTACATGGTAGGCATTTAATAAATGTTTGGAGACTTGCCTTATTGGCTTTTCATAGAAAGGTGTAAATGACTGGTAACAACTTAAAAGTATTGAAAAGTAGTTTATTATAAGCTCCTTGAGATCAGTGACTATTTCACTATTATTTTTCTATCCCAGACACTTGATGCCTGCTACAGAGTTGAGTGTTTAATAAATGCTTATTGATTGACTGAACAAAAACTAAAACCATTGTTTTGGAAGATATATTTATTCAGAGTAAGAGAACAAGGAGATTGGAAAGTAGTTGGAGAAGAGACAGTCAGAGCAGTGTCCTGGTATAAAGACTCCTTGGTTAAGAGTCACAAAGTCTCAGTTTGAATCCCAGCTTTTCTCTATTCTCCTTGTATTGTGTTTAATCTCTCTGTAGACCAGAGAGGTGAAGTTAGCTTTGAAGGCTTTAAAAGTCCCTTTCTGTTCTAAATATCCTCTGCTCCTCTGTTAGGTAGGTAGGGAACCATGAGAGAATATAGGCTGATTTTGGAAGCCTATTGTTATTGTAACTTAAGTCCACCCATCATTCAATTGGATTGACCTCTGAGAGATGAAATAGACTTTTACATGGGAAATAAAGAATTCAAACTTTAAACAAAGTTGAGATTTTTTATATATTGTGAACTTAGTAAAAAAAAAAATTCTCTGAATTGTTTTCAAGTGATTTACAAATTCAAAATTAGTTCTTTTTTCTAATATGATAAATATCTTTAAATATAACACATAAACAAAAAACTCTTTGGATATGTTCTCAATAAATTTTAATAGTATAAAGGTACTGAAAACAAAAGTTTGAGAACTACAGGTCTAATAGATTGTTGAATTGTTTACTATATGCCCAACAGTATTATTTTACACAAATTTCTTTGTATTTGTATTTCACAAAGCTAAATCTTTTTTTTTTTTTTTTAGAAAATTCTTATAGTAATAGATTAGGATGTACTCCTAGAGAACAAAAAATATATATAAGAATTTCAAGAAGGGAGAATGAACAAGGACCAGTACACTATTCCCAAAAAAACAAAATTCCAACCCAAAGTGAGATTTTCTTATATAAATTTAAAAAAAAAAAAAGAGATGAGCATAGAGAATCAAAGACATTGAGCCTCCTGCTTTATTCTTGAGGAGCTCAGATCCTGCCTAGTTCAGGGTTAATTCTGTCCAACTGTGGGGAGAATATAATGTACAATGGAGAGTACCAAATATTGATTTAATGTCTTGATCAAAAGCCATTATCAGAGTTAAGGGTAGCTCTAAGGAAATATAATTTAAGAATATAAAGTTGCCTTGGGTGAGATTTTAAGTAGCTTTAGTGAAATGTTTAGTCAATAAATGGACTTGGAGATAATTGCTCCCTACAATACCCATTCTCTCTGTCAGGGATGATTTCTTGAAGTGCAATTCAAAGTGAAATTATTATCCAAGTATCTGATTACTAACACTACAATACAGAAGTTGCTGATTGCTATGATGTGATAACTGGAGCCAGCCAAGCTATATAGTTTGGGAGAAGTTAAATGGCCAAAAAAAAAAAAAAAAAAAAAAAAAAAAAAAAAAAAGGAGTAGAAATATACTTTTAAAAAATTCTTAAGGTCATTAAAAGGCTATTTGCAATCATGGGTTTTTTTTTAAGAATAGCTATACCCTAAGTACCCATTGCTCTCAGTGAACTTACATTCTATTGGGCAGTCTTTTTTCAGAAGAGTAAGAGCTATCTTTTACCATTCTTTATATGCTCAGCTCTTAGTAAAGTGCTGAGCATATAGTGCTCTTTTAAGAAATGTTTTTTCTGTTAGCATTTTTTGTTTTTCTCCCCAGATTATTTTTACCTTCCGAATCCAATTCTTCCTTTGCAATAACAAAACAACAACAAAATTCGGTTCTGCACATATATATTGTACCTAGGATATATACTATAAGATATTTAATATGTATGGGAATGCCTGCCATCTAGGGGAGGGGGTGGAGGGAAGGAGGGGAAAAATTCGGAACAGAAGGGAGTACAAGGGATAATGTTGTAAAAAATTACCTATGCATATGTACTGTCAAAAATGTTATAATTATAAAATTAATTTTAAAAAAGAATTTTTTTGACTATTTATGAAGAGTACAGATAGGTAGGAGAGAAGGAGATAGAGAAACCAAGGAAAAACAGAAACATCAAAACAATATATTCCCAGAATCCTCAAGTCATGGAACCCTAATATCACAGAATTAGAAAAAGTCTCAAAAATAATAATTTCCTCAAAGAGAAGTACAGTAAAAGGGAGCTGTCAGCTTTCCAAAATCTTAATGGGAGAAGGATTAATTGTCTGGGACAGAATAAAAGGAAGAAAAGGGATGAGGGAGAGGGAGTACATGAATGAAACAGATAAGGTTCTTGCAATAGTAGTTCTCAGAGAGTAGTCTTTTGGGACCCCAAGACCCCTTCAAGGTGAAAACTATTCTCATAATAATGCTAAGACATTATTTGCCTTTAAAAATACTCCCTTTTTAAAATGCATATCTGTGTGAGTCCATGTTTTCTTTATATTCTTCAACCAAAAGCTGTGACAACAGATTGAATGCACAAGTAAATATGGGAATCCAGGTGTCTTCTATTAAGTCAGACATTAAAGAGATTTGCAAAAACATGTAAAGAAATGCCACTCTTCTCTAAATTTTTTGTTTTAGAAAATACATGGGTTTTTGTGAAATTATATTATGTTAATATAATGGGTTTAATAAATTAATAATTTTAATTTCTAATACACATTTCTAATAATATATCTAATAATAGCAATTGATATAATCATTTAAAACAAAAATACTTTGGAGTACTCAATAATGTTTAAGAGTATAAAAGGCTCCTGACACAAAAAACTTTGAGATCCCCTGATGTAGTAAAACAAAATTTTTGATATGAATTCCAAAGGATTTGGGTTCAAATCCCCTATTATTTTTAATCCTGTCTTATCTCAAAGGGTTATCCAAAGTGGATAAAGACAAATATATTTCATTAGTACCGAAGACTGGGGAACTTGGGATTCCTTGAGAATAGGATCTGAGCAACTATTTAAAAAAATGGTTCCCAAGGTCTGGGAAGATAGGATTTCCTAGATCTAGTCTTAGTTACAATCTTGAAAAGCAATGCAGTGTAATGAAAAGAGGAAGAGGTCTAGACTCAGAGAAGGATAGCTGAATCCTTTGTAACATTGGGGAAATCAGTTCACCTTTCTAAGTCTCAATTTCTTCATCTTCAAAATTAGGGAGTGAATTAAATGGATTCTAAGGTTCCTCTCCAGCTCTAAAGCCTAGGATGGTCCTTTCATAGTCTATGAGAATGAGTATCAGTAGAAAATACTAGAGCTACTACTGAAAGGTGCCATAATCTAATACAGTGGTCCAGAGAATCCTGTGGTTCTCTGAATTATTTTCAAATGATCTACAAATTCAAAATTAGTTCTTTTTTCTAATATGATAAATATCTTTAAATATAACACATAAACAAAAAACTCTTTGGATATGTTCTCAATAATTTTTGATAGTATAAAGGTACTGAAAACAAAAGTTTGAGAACCACAGGTCTAATGGATTATTGAATTGTTTACTATATGCCCAACAGTATTATTTTGTACAAATTTCTTTGTATAGGCATTCCTCTCAAGTCACATTTGGTAGGCTCTGCAATCAAGTATAACAAATAAGTCTGGGGAAGGAAGGAAGGAAGGAAGGAAGGAAGGAAGGAAGGAAGGAAGGAAGGAAGGAAGGAAGGAAGGAAGGAAGGAAGGAAGGAAGGAAGGAAGGAAGGAAGGAAGGAAGGAAGGAAGGAAGGAAGGAAGGAAGGAAGGAAGGAAGGAAGGAAGGAAGGAAGGAAGGAAGGAAGGGAAGGGAAGGGAAGGAAGGAAGGGGAGGGAGGGAGGGAGGGAGGAAGGAAGGAAGGAAGGAAGGAAGGAAGGAAGGAAGGAAGGAAGGAAGGAAGGAAGGAAGGAAGGAAGGAAGGAAGGAAGGAAGGAAGGAAGGAAGGAAGGAAGGAAGGAAGGAAGGAAGGAAGGAAGGAAGGAAGGAAGGAAGGAAGGAAGGAAGGAAGGAAGGAAGGAAGGAAGGAAGGAAGGAAAGAAGGAAGGAAGGAAAGAAGGAAGGAAATCTTCCTAACCCTTGATACTGTCTATAGGCAATATATTTTGCTGACTGACATGTAAAGCTAGTTCCTAACTGGGCACTGGGTTCTGCACAATAATGATAACAAGTTCTAAATGGAAGGAGAATGTTGAATAGAAGCAATCTTTGGAAATATGCTAGTCTAATGCACAGATGTTCTTGATAATTTACCTCATATGAATATGCTTTCCCAATTCCATCTCCAGCACCTGTGATAACTGAAAATGGAGAAAATAGTTTTTAACATTTCACATCCAAAATTTTTGTTCAGTTTCTCCAGAATTTCCTTCATATCTATTTCCATTCTACACTTGATATCGATAGTACCAGGTTTCTCTTTACTACTGCTGCTTCTCTCTCTCTCTCTGAACTATGAGATTAACATTAACATCTCATCTCCCCTTACAAAAGGTTAAAAATGTTGGGGAGATGAAGGCATTCCAGAAAGAGGCCATCTCAGGTTCAAGGAACCTGCTATTCAGACCAGGGACTCAATAGTGATAAAAATTTGAATAGAAGAGTCTGCACTCCCTCAAGGGCAGGTATTGTATTTTCATTATCTCTATTGGTTCACACCATGGTATCATTTTAAGAACAATCAAGCCATTCATTCATTTGAATAATAATTTTCCTTTTCACAAGCCCTGTCAGTAATTCAGTACAAAGAATAGATGGAGGAGGGAATCTCAATATATTGGCAGCCAGTTAACAGAATATTAGGATCATAGATTTAGAGCCAGGGTCCATTCAATCCAATCCTATTATTTTGTAGACAAGGACATTAAGGCCAAGAATGGGGAATTGACTTTGTATAAAGTTATACAGTGGCAAACAATTATTAATTATTGGATTTGAATTCCATTTCTTTGACACCAAATCCACTCTGCTTCCTTAGAGTTTTAACAGCAAAAAAAAAGGGGGGAAGTAGGAGGAGAGGAAAGAAAGGGAAGAAAACAAGTATTTATTTAAGCACATTGTCTGAATAGTGCTGAATAGTTTACAAATATTATTTCATTTGATGCATGGGAAAGTAGGTGCTATTATGATCCCCGTTTTACAGTTGAGGAAACTGGCAAATAAATTGAATGATTTGCCTAAGGTCATACAGCTAGTAATTTTATGAGGCCAGTTTTGAACTGAGATAGTTCTGACTTCAGGCTTAATGTTCTACTCACTGTATCATCTAGGTGCCCCGAGTCACATAGCTATTCAATATCTAAGACTGGATTTAAATTTTGGTCTTTCAATTCCAAATCAATTTATTGAAGAGAAAACTGTCCATGGTCACACAGCTAACAATTATGAGAGACAAAATTCAAATACAAGTTCTTTTTAATTCTAGGTCCAAGCCTCTTATCTTAATAATTCAATATTGTGATAATCATCAAAGATCCTTTTCTATTTGCTTAAACATATCGACAAGATTGTCTATTACTCACAGCCTATATGATGAGAGATCAACTTATCCCATGTTCAAGCTGGCATTTCTTTTTCTTAAGAGTGATTCTATAGTCTTTCCTAAATCAAAATTATATAACAAAAACAAAACCCTAATATCAATAGAAGTGTTCTGCCAAGCTGGGTGCCTGAATAATCTCGGGATATAACATCTTCAAAATCTAATTTTATCATTTTTTCAGGATAAATTAATGCTATAGCATCTTTTTGCTGAGCCTCATTTTACACTTGCCTTCCATTCCATTTCCATATAAATTATTTCTCTTCTGAAACATTGACTCAGGAAATAGAAGTTAATACTTTGGAAGAATGATTTTACTGCTTTTTGCCTAGTTATTTTCATTCAGATGTTTAGGCTCTTCCTACTTCCTTAATTTCAAGTAATGTGTGAATCACTGGTTTAAGGTTTCTGGTACTTTGTGGGTGTATCTAGTTCAATATGTCATTCAAAATTTAAAGGATCAATGATTTCTTAGCAGTGGGTACTTCCCCTACTATCTAGATTACCCTTATTCTTTATACTCCTTATATACAAATAGCAAATGTCTTTGCAGAGACAGACTGAGTTTCCCAGTGACTTTTTGAAAAATCATACCTCACTGGACATTGTACTTTCCTTAGACATATTCAACTGCAGGTTGGATGGTTAAACATTATAGTGGTATGCATTATACTGGTGAGGCATATTATAGTGAGAATTCCTTTCATGTGTGTGCTGGATTAGTTTTTCATGTACCATTTAACTAAGGGATTCTGGGATTATCATGATATAATGTTCTCCAAACAAAGAGACTTGGCTATGATTTATTAATCTGTTATTTAAGATTCAGCTTAGCTACATTCAGAGAAACTCTTGACCAGGGGAGGTTCCAGGATAATGAATGTTGTAGATAATATTAGCCAAGATAATAAATATTAACAACTACTTTTTCAGCCCAGTCATCCATCTAACTGCACTACTGTTTATATTTTCAGAAAGTGATTATGAGTGTTGTATGTATATGTAAGTGTATATGTATTTATATACCTATACTTATTTTTGTTAGGACTTGTGAATTAATCAGTATAGAAAACTGGTAGAAAACTAACTTTGTCAATGTACGTCAGGTCTTTGTCTAGGATTTAGTTTTAGAGAATTCCTGAGAGATTAACCTGACTGGGTCACACAGCCAATACTTGTCAATGATAGGATTAAGTTTTCCTGACTCTGAAGCTAGGTCTCTAACCATTATAGCACACTGTCTCTTGTGTGTGTGTGTTTTGTTTGAATACTCTTAATACACCCATAATGTACACAAATACCCATACACAGATATGAGAGGTAAATGAATAGAAAACTGTCCTTAAAGTCCCAAACAATTCCTGACCCTCTCTTCTCCTGGATACATGTCCCTCATCTAATCACTTAATCTCTTATGCTCTAGACTTTGGTGCTAACAAACTAAAAAGTGGGGGCCACTGATTGGTACATAGGGACCCTTGTGGGCCATATATTAGCAACTTAAGAATGTAATCTTGTCCATATTTTATTGTATTTTTATTTAATTTGTTAAATATTTCCCATTTATACTTTTATCTGGGTTAGGCTACACTTGAGAATGATGTGAGCAGCCTTTTGATACCATTGCTGAAGGCAACCAACTCCCTAAAACCACATATTACAGATAATGTGCCACCCTAGATTGTTAGAGGGAGTTTCCTAATTTGAGAATTCTGTATACCAATTAAATCATAGGTCCAACCAGACCTTTTATATTAGAGAGCCAGAGAGATATTCATGTGTATATTTCATTTTGTATCTTGATTCTACAATACAACTATTCAGAAGAGATAGAAAGAATACCATAAAATGTTGGATATTACCTTGGTGGGAAAAGAATTTTAGATGCTGGAAATATTTGACTAGTTAGATGTAAGGGCCCTTTAAATGGGCAGACACAGTGCATCGGGATATTGAGGCCCGGAAGTAATTTCTGTGGATATTAGGACTGCCCTTGGGCGGGATCCTGGCCATATTGAGATAGTTTCGTAATGGGTGACTCTCTCGCTGATTGGCTGTGTGTGTGACCTCACAGGCCCTATGTAAGCCCACTGCAGGCAGCAGTCGCTCTCTTTAACCTCGAGCTCTTCACCCTGGCTCCCTAGCCTGGGTGGCCAAGCCAAGATGGGTAGCCAAAAGAGGTAAGGGTTTTGGTAGTGAACATGTGGATCTTCTGACCAGGTGTTCACTCGGGAACCAACAAGTCAGGGCATCAGTCAGGGCATTATGTGAGGAGGTATAATAAAGGCTTTTAAGATTACACGTGGTTGTTCTTGAGTGCGCTACCGGTTATTAAGCTATAGATTCAAGAGACTGTGGCCAGAGACCTTTGAAGGCCTCAGAGGAGGCGAGCCGGGTAGAGTTCACACTGCAAAGGACAGTGGTCAAAGGTACTCTGGTGGGTCTAGGACAGACTAGTAATTGTAACTGCCAGGAGAGCACGTTACAGTTAGACTTAAAAAATATAATCTTGTCCTAATGTGGATAAAGAATAAATCCAGAAAAATCAGTGATTAATTACAGTAATCAACAATAACAATCTATTAGGTCATTTATTCCAACAAAGTTTCCATAAAGTGATATCACCCTTATTGCTAAGACTGTATAGAATTACCCTTAATTCATATATTATAGATTATTTCTACAAGTTTCTATTTATTCTTAGTCATTGGTTTTGCTTAGTACCTAGCTGCATGGGCCATCCTTTGCTCTGGAGTACATTATCACATTGGAGAAAAATCTTGGGAAGTATTATTCAAAAAATATGATTCTTTTTATATAATTTCAGCCACGTAATTGGATTTTTACTATGAACTAGTAGCATCTAATCAACATTTTATATAAAAAATAAACTGCATTACTGAAGAGAATTGCTAGCCTTAATATCTTATTTTGCAGAGCTGGAGACTGGCTGGCTGGTCTTGTTCATAAATAGAATGAGAAAAAAACGAATTGACTTAAGAATATCTGTTTCCAATAATTTAGAGTCATGGTACCCTGCAATTTTTTATCTTTCTCATAAATTAGAATCATAAAGCTGATTGAGAAGGACCTTAGAAATCAATTATCCAAATGCCCCCACTTTCATAATTGTAAAACTAAGGCCCAGAGGAAAAAATCATTTTCCTGAAGGCATTAATAAAAGTTGGTGATGGAAAAGAACTATCCCATAGTTGTTCTGAATCCTGGCCCACTGTTGTTTTTTTCATAACACCACACTGAATTTTATCCTGATATTTTTCTTTCAAAAGCCAGGTATCTATGGTATAATAAAAGAAAAATCAGAAAGTCTAAATTCAAGTACTGGTTGGTTAGGTCTCTTTCTAACTATGTGATCTGAAGAAAGTAATTTCAACTCATTTTCCTCATCTATTAAATTAATGGGATTAAAATTGAATGTCCTGACATCATTAGGAAAAGCCAGGAACTTATTGAATAGAGTTCTGCACTAGGATCCAGAAAGACAAGTTCAAATTAACTCCACCACAATCCACAAATTATTTGACCTCTCTCTGCCTTAGTTACCTCATCTGTAAAATTTGGATAATAGTACCCACCTCCCAAGATTGTGTTAGAATAAAATGAGATATTTGAGAAATCTTTAGCTCATAGTAAATGCTTAATAAATGCTTATAAAAATCAAGAACAAAAATCTGAAAAGTATTACAGATGTAATGTTCTAGAATCTTTTGCTTTTTTTCTTTAACTTCTGCTTTCAACCATACTTCCTTCCTTAAAAGTGATAATAATCTGAGTTACATGAACTGTTCCTAAAAACTTCAGCTAACTCTTAAGATTAAAATGGTAAGGATATAAGTAATAACTAACATTGAGAAATATGAACTCTTTTACCTGCCCATTCTCCCATCGATCGAAAGAAAGATTTTGGCAATGGATTCCATAAACGCAGGAAAAAATATTTGGAGAACCTCACACACTTCAGTAGATAGTTCAGACACACTAGTGCCCCTACAAGGATAAAGAGTTGATCCTGAATTTCATCCATGGCCAACCTGAATTGTGAATGTTGATGAAATTCTAACACTGACTGCCTTGCAGCTCACTTTGAGTTCAATGTCAAAAAAAACATGTCCAATCAAAAGTAAGGTTAGATGAGTTCCTCCCACTGACCCATTAAAGGTCAAATTAAAGTAACTTTTCTCACATCAAACTAAGATTCACACACTATTGGAGTAAACAAAGATTTTAAAAGGGATTGTACATAGGGGCCAAAAGGAGGAAATGGAAGCCTAATCATGGATAAAATTATGTACTATGAATTGTTTCCCAGGAATGGAAAACTGCAAAGTATAAATAAATAAATATCTTGTAATAGGACAGAGAGAACTTGGCTATCATGAGGCTCTGATTAGGATGTAGCAATTCAATTTTTACTCAAGGGGAATGAATGTTATCTGAAAAGAAGGTAAAAATGATGTTGAATAGAATTCAGAAAGCTAAAGTTACTAGCTATCACTCTAAAACACACACACACAGAGAGATATATATAGAGATATATATACATACATACTTTATTAGAAAAGGGAGGAGTAAAAGGAAAAAGTGGTAGCATTGAAATTTAATATATTTTTATAAGTTTGTATGGAGGTTTCTCTAAGTAAAGTTAAGAGAATGTTCTCATCTAAGAAGATTGCAGGAGAAGAAATTATCAGTAAAGGACTTTTTTTATAACTGGTAGAGACAACATAAAAGAAGATAGATCCAAAAAGTTACAGCTAAATGTAGTCTTTCTGATTTTAGATGAGTTGTTGGGCTGAAATGGGCCAAATCTAACATGACAGTGTAGAAAAGAAAAGTTTTGGTGAAGATAGGATAAATTTAAAAGTATTTGAATGGCTCAAATATCTATGTTGCTTCAGAGATAAAGTTAACACCTATGTGTGGAAGTTATAGGAAGGCAAGTTTTGACTTTTTGTTCATTTATGTTATCTGAAACTAGAATAAGCTCCTACTTAAGCTAATGAGCTCTCCATCACTAAAAGGATTTTATGGAATCACAGAATATCAAAGTTGAAACAGACTTCAAAGGACATTTAATCCAACCTATACCTGAGTTAGAATTTCCTGTATAATATACCCAATAAAGCAATCTACCAGTCTTTGATGGAAGACTTTAAGAGAAGTGGAATCTATACCACCCGACATATTCCATTTGGAGACAGTTCTGAGTGTTAGAGCATATTTTCTTGCATCAAACCTAAATTTGTTCCCTTTGAAACTTCCACCTATTGCACCCAAATCAAATCAGAGCTAGTGCAATAATAGAGGCAGCTAGTGCTATAGTGGATAGGGCACTGGCTGGTAGAGTCAAAAAGACCTAGTTCAAATCTGTTCTCAAACACTTACTAGCTGTATGACCCTGAACATGAAATTAAACTCTCTTTGCCTCAGTTTCCTCAATGTAAAATAGCATAACTTCACATGGTTGTCAGGATTAAATGAGATATTTGTAAAAGTGCTTGACATATAGGAAGCATTATATAAATGCTTATTTCTTTACTCCTCCCTTCTTCCTCTACCCTTTCCCTTAAAGTATTTGAAGAATTTTTCTTACAGTCCCTAATAAACACAATTTGTTTACTAGTTTGTTGAGTTTGTTCCAGCTGGAGAGTTTGAAGTCCAGATGAAAAATCCCAAATTCTTAAAATAGATTTCCACATAGGATGAATTTGGAGCCCTTATCCATCATGGTAGATCTTACATAGATACTCCTGAATACCAATGTCTTTCCTCAAATGTGATTCTAAAAAATTAATGTAATTTGACATGTTTTCTCAGCAGCAAAGTATACAATGGTATTATCACCTTCCTGGTCCTCAACACTCTCTCTCTCTCTAAAATTGATTTAGCTTTCTTGGATGCCTTATCTCACATTTGATTCATACTGACCTTGCAATCTGTTAGAACCTCCAGATCCTTTTCAGATTAATAATTTTCTAACAATTTCTTTGCCATCTTATAGATTTGAAATTGATAGGAACAATAAAGAAAAATAATTTTGAAAGACTGAAGAATTCTGTTCCCTGCAATAAACCACCATAATTCTAAAAGACTAATAGTGAAGAAGCCTACCAACTCCTGACAAACACAAAATGAAATCAAGGTACAGATTGAGAAATAATTTTTAGATAGAGCCAATGTGGACACATGTTTGTTTAGCTGTGCATGTTTATTAGAAAAATTTTGTTTATCTTTTTTTTTTCTTTCCAGTTTGGGGATAGGGAGTTAAGAGAAGGAGAGCTATGTCAGTGATAGAGTTGCTATATAAAAAAAGAAAAGAAAATTGAATCATTTATTGGTTCTTTTTTAAATGCATAGAAGAAAACTAGAGTAAATCAGAAGGAAATATAAATAAGCAGGCTAGCTATAAAAAATGCTATGCTTTTGCTTATTAGCTGTTTGTTGTTCTGGCTATTTTAATCTTAAGAATAAAGGAAAGTAATCACTAACAGGTAGGTACCACTTAAAAATAAGATGTATATAACTGAATTGTTGGTGAATTGTGTTGATGAATCACATGGTACATAGAGGGAACTTAAATGTAAGATGACTGGAAAGGGACCGGGTTTTGAAAGCATTTAAAAGCCAGAAGACTTCATGTTTGATCTGGCTGAACTGTAAGGAGTCTCTGAAATTTTATTGAATAAGACTGGTCAGATCTATGCTTCAGGAAAATCCTCTTGAAAAACTGAATGGAGAATGGGTTGGAATAGGAAAAAATTTGTAGTAGAGAGACTAACCTCTTGTATTATACAAGTGTAGGAGTGACTATATGAAGTGATGAAGACCTATACCAAGGGAATGTGTGAGTAGAAAGGAGACATGGTATGAAGGTCAAAACCAGATTTAACAACAATTAGTTATGTGGAGTAAGGGCAAGTAAGAAGCTAAGTATAATACCAAGGATGATGACTTGTTAAAATACTGAAAGGAGGTGTATTGGGGTAAAAATATGGAGAAACCTGGGTTCAAGGCTACACTGTGATATTTACCAGGTTAAGCACTTTATTTCTTTAAGGGATTTAATTTGTAAACTTTAAAGTATTATAGCAATGTAAGCTAATATGTAATGAGGTTAACCTATATATATATATGTATGTATATATATATGTGTGTATGTGTGTATGTATGTATATGTATATATTATGTATATAAATACATACATGTAATACTATATATGTGCATACACACATATGTAGTAGGTTCCTCCTAAGAAACTCAGACAACTCTTAAGTAGCACCTATCTTCTCCTATTTACCTTATACAGGATGGAAACAAGTCAGAAGTATATTGCAGGAAGAAAGAATTGCTTCTATAGCTCACTTTAGAGAAGAGGAAACTGAGGCAAACAGGCTTAAGTGACTTTCCTGGGTCTTCCTGACTATAATTAAGTCCAGGACTATGAGTTCAAGGAGATGCTGCTGAATCTTGGTGGAGAGTTCACAAGAAAAGACTATATCCTAGGACCTTTTCTGGGTTCCTACAGTCCCTAATAAACACATTTGTTTAATAGTTTGTTGAGTTTGTTCCAGCTGGAGAGTTTGAAGTCTGAGATAAGATAAGATTGCTGGGAGCAATATACTAAGCCTTTCCTTATCTCGAATCTTTTTCCCCACTCCCATACCTGTCCATACCAATGCAAGTTGTATCTGTTTCTCTTTAAAAAGTATTAGAAATGTCCTCAAGAGAACAGGGATATTGATTGAGTTTCCTGTTCACCTGGGTATAATAGCTCCCCTTAGCATACAACCACAGACCACTAAAAAACAATGTTCAACAATGCTTTCTCCTAAATGAACAACTCTTTCTTGGTCTGATATATAATTTTTCCTACCATGACTAAATTTCCTTTTGTTAACTGTTAAATGGATTATGATTGTCCTCATTTTATTCCAATTCCAGAGTATCATGGGATCAATTTTAGACCCCATTCATAACATAAATGATATTCCCCAAAGACACCAAATTTTAACTCATTCCATGTATGCTAAAGAGTGAAGATGATAAGCCATGGGTTACTCTGTTGTTGTTCAATTGTTCCAGTTGTATGACTCTTTGTGATCCCATTTAGAGTTTTCTTGGCAAAGATTCTATGGTATTTTAGTCATTTCTTCTCCAGCTCATTTTACAGATGAGGAAACTGAGGTGAACAAGGCAAAGTGACTCAGAGTCACACAACTAGTATTTAAAGCCAGATTTGAACTCTGACTAGGAGTCTTTCTGACTCTGTCTGGAACTTTATGCACAGAGCCACCTACCTGCCCATACAACATAAAAGAATGCTATGGATAGGATACGGGACTAAATTACCTCTCGAGAGTCCTCCAACTCATAAATTCTAATACTTCTAGGTAACCTTGACATTGTTAATCCACTCAATAAACCAATACAGTTCCAGGTCTAATTAAAATTAGCTGAGGAATATTGAAGAAAAACATAGAAATATCAGGGATCTTAAAAATCTTTCAGTTCAATCCTATCATTTGACAGATGAGGCCTAGAGGAGCCCAAAGTCACACATAGATAGCAAGTAGCAGAGATTTGGTTTTACATTTTTAGCCTTTTGATTTAGATTGTGAAGCTCAAAAATAGCCAACATAGTTTGAGAGTAAATCTGAAATATCCCTCTAAAAATCCGATTTAGACAATCTTTGTTTCCCATCTGTAAAGTAAGAATAATGATAATATCTATTCTCACAGGATTGTTATGAGAATTAAATGAAATAACATTTACAAATCCAAAAGTGTTATATAAATTCTAGCTCCTAACAATGTTAATTAATTAATGTTTAATTAAAATGAATCTCAAAATTAAATATATATATATATATATGTAATACCTACCTCATAGGAAAGGTACACAATTATCAAAAATATCTTAATTGAAAGAAATTGAATAATCTAGGAAATGGAGGATTGGAAAAGGAGATGGGTCAGTCAAGATGAGATGGAAGTAATGATGTGTCAGCATATATAGAATGTTGTAATGTTCTTTGCAAACCTTGAAGTACTAGATAAATGCTAAATGTTGTTATGATGAGGGTGTTAAAAGATGAGGATAATTGACGCAAACAGCATTAAGTGACTTGTCCAGAATATCTGAGGCTGAATTTAAATTCGTGAAAATTTATCTTCTGGACTCCAAGCTCAGTGCTCAATCCATACCACCACTCATACCATTTAATTAAACTAAACTCCCACTACTTCCTCCTCCAAACCATCAGATTTCCTTCCACTCTTCTAAAGCAATCTTCCCACCCTCTCTCAAAGGTGGGTACAACACACACACACACACACACACACACACACACACACACACACACACACACACACTCCAACCTTCACAAAACATGCTTTGAAACTGCCCTGAAACCTGGTACTTTGCCTCCACCAAATGGACAAGTTAATGGTATCACATAGAACTATGGCTAAGCAGGAGATAGCTATGATGCTCTTGGGGTGACCTCTGCTGGCCAATATATTGAAGTAAAGAAAGATAATACTCTTTCTAAGTAGGTTGCCAAGCAAAAGACCACTGGAGAAATTAAAACAAACAAACAAACAAAAAGCCATTGGGATCATTTAAATAGACAACAAATTTTAATTTATATAGTCCTCATGTTATAAGAGCTTTGGAATGCAAAAATCATCCTGAATATTTTAAGACATTTGATTAAAAATATTTTTATAGGATCAGAGAAGTCCCAGAATGTTATCTTTACTGGAATTATTTAAAGACCATCTTATCCTACAGTTTTTAACCTATTTTGTGTCATGGATACCACTGACAGCCTAATGAAGCCTAAGAGCCACTTCTCAGCAATATTTTTAAGTGTACAAAATGAAATACATAGGTTTACAAAGGTAAAGCATTATATTGAAATCCAATTTTTATAATATTAAAAACAAACAAGTTCCTGCAATTCAAATCAAGAACCTATGATATGTTCAAACCTATTTTTTCCCTTCCTCTTTCTCTCTCTTCCTCTCCTTTTCTTTCTGAAAATAAGACTAAGTAATTTTTTCCAAGATCACATTGACTATCACTCTGGTCTTATAAATAACAAGTCTTTCAATAGGCTGCTCTTAATTTTAATATTTGTAGCACAGTCAAAAAAAATCCAAAAGACTCTGTATATTGGTAAAGATCAAAATAATCTTAATTTTTAAAGCACTCTGGGAGTGTTAGAAATGAGCAGAGAGATAATCTACTAAATCTGGCAGTTTAAGCCTTGAGTCTGAGCCATTTTCAATTTTTTAAGACTTGTAAAATGAGACACTGTAAGATAATAAATACAGAATATTACCACCATATACAGCTGTTAAGCTACACCCTCTTTTTGTTTCTCTGCAATAGTATCATGCTATCCAGAATTAAAATCTTTCTTTTCTTTCTATTTTAAAGAAAAGGAACACATTCTTCTAAATGGGCTCACACAAATACATAAAATCAAAACAAAATGTATTGAACTCTAACTGGTCATTCAATTGCTAATTTTGGTAATCACTCTTTGAAAATATTTCTTTTAAAACAGATTTTCTTTTCATGGATACCTTCTCATGGATTCTTGAAATAAAAGGCAAATTATCTGATACAAAACCTTTACTCTCACAGTATTCTTTTTAAAAAATCTTCTCTTGGATGAGAGACTGTACAAATGCAATGATGGTAATGAAACTAAGGTCTTTACCAAAGATCAGAAATTTTAGAATGAAGAAAAAACCTTTTAGGCAAGAATACATATCAGGTCCAGAATCCCATAAGTTTTCTTTTAGAAATACTTTCCCTTTGAAACCAAAAATTTATTTTATGTTCATTATTTTGGAAAAATTGACTTTCAGACAGTTTTTCATACAATGTTAGGTGAGGTAGATTTTCTTTCCCTTCATCATGTGCTTAAGCATGTAAAGATTTTATTTCCCACTTGTTTGACTTCTATCCACTGCTTTCCCTGTCAATCTATCAGTCAATAGCAGATCCTAGCTTTGCCTCAGAGGATATATTTTCTTCATCCACTTGCTGTTTAGGATGCTCTGGGCCTTGTAATGTTAAAAAAGTATACATCACTCCTCCTCCCATACTAAAAAGAAAGAAGAAAAACATGAATTAAAATGCTGGACAAATGTAATTAGAGTCAATGAAAATCCTGAAAATTTTTACATGTACAATCAACTCAGTACTTCAAGTGCTTAATAATTTGGTTTGTGGACCAATGTAGTTCTTTTTCTTCCCCTCCTCAAGTATCCTTTTGAGAATTTTATCGTATATTTCACCTTTATTAGGAAAAAAGATATTTTAGAGTAGAGATAAAAGGGTTTAAACAGTTCATAGTACATGCTCATGATGATTTGAAATAGCAAAATACTTTCCAGAACCAAGTAACAGTAGTATAAAGGACAAGGGTTGAATTTGTAATTTCATTTAATAATGAGTACTTCCAGATGAGGAAACTCCTTTAAACAAATTAAGGTCAGCACCTTCTCTCCATGTTATGGTCTTAAGGGAATTGCTTAGAGTTCAGAGAAATTAAATTAGACATCAAATATGGAATGTATGCAGTAGAAATTAGACTTGATCCCAGATCTTCTAAGACTAAGTTTGGTGTTCTTTCCATACTGCATCTTATTGGCAGGGAGCAAATTCAAAGAACTCAATCACCCACTTAAAAAAAGAAGAGGCTTGGGGCAGCTATATGATAGCACAGAGGGTAGAGCACTGACTCTGGAATCAGGAGGACCTGAGTTCAAATCCAACATCTAATACTTACTAGCTACGTGACCCTAGCCTAGACAATCACTTAACCCTAATTGCCTCACCAAAAAAAAAAAAGAGGAGACCTACACAAAAATTAGATGACTAGTCTATGTCACTATTTGCAAAAAGAAGAATACTCAGATCTCCAACTCCTTGGTTTCACATGGCCACTACTCTCCAACTGATACACACAGAAGACTATACAAAAAAAAGATCAGAAAAGCAAATTTGCTTAAGCAAAATGATTGCACAGTGATCTGGTGAAAGCAAAGGTTTGGCCAAATTATGAAGGTAAATTAAGTTATGTAAACTAATTCAGGGTTAATGACTATAATAAGCACTCACAAATCTAACTTAGATTTGCCCAGTTTGTGTATTTCCCTTCAATTTACCAAGAAATCCAGGAGCCACATCCTTTTTCCCATCTTCCACCCTTGCTTCAATTTACATCCTCTCTCAGACTCTTCAATTTAGTACCACCTTCCAAAACTCCACCCCAACAGTTTCCTTATTTCTTCTCACCTTTCCTAGGAGATGTATTTCAGAATCTGAGGCTAACTGGGTGGGAAGCTCAAGGATTCCTGCCCCACCTCATCTAAGATCTCACCCAGCAGTTTCCTCAGCTTTTGACCAACTTCTTACTTTTGCTGTTCTTTGTGGTCCCATTTGAGATTTTCTTGGCAAAGGTACTAGTTTACCAATTCTCCTCCACCTATTTTTACAGATGAGAAAATGAGGCAAACAGGGCCTAGTGATTTTTCCAGGGTTACATAGCTACTAAGTGTCTGGGTTCAGACTTGAACTCAGGAAGACCAGGCCTAGCATTCTATCCACTTAGCTGCCCACTATATCTCATCCCTATCCTCTCACAAAGACCCCTTCCAGATTTTGGTCTCAAAGTTTTCATTCAACCCACTAATTTCAATTCTCACTTGAGGTCCCAGAATTACCAACAATGGGTTGGAGTTAAGAGATTTTCTGATTCCATCATCAATTTAGAAGAGAACAAAATTTCCCTCTACTTCATATGTATCCCTTGTACAAGTTGCAACTTTATATTTCCTCACAGACACATTTATACTGGGTAGTGAGGTTCTATAGCACGAACATATAGTATAATACTATCCAATAATATAACTAATAGTAATATCATTGGTTAACAGCAGTGTTCTATGAGCTTGGGAACTAATCCACTTATAATGAAAGGGAAGAAAAAATTGCTCAAATATCAATACAATTATCTTATACACAAATTTTTATCTGCACATATGCTTTATAACTACCAGTAGAATATAAAATCACTGAGGACAAGAATTGTCTTACTTTTTGTATTTGTAAACTCAGTGCCTAGCATAGTAATACTGTACATAATAATATAATATATTAATATATCAAATGAATGAGTGAATGATTAAATGAAAAATCACTCCTGGTGACCAGGAGTATTATGCTTTTACTTATGCTTACTAGTCATTTCTCCTGTTCTACTCATATATTTTTACCAATGTAAGTCCACTTAATATCATACTCACCAAATATTTAGTCCTATAAAGTTTAAAATAGAAAATATGTAGTCTCCACCAAATAACATTCCAATGTAAGCAATGGAGATATTCTGAAAACAAGATAGAGGATTGGTACACATTAATAATGGAAATATCTACTTGCTTGGAAATAAGGAATTTAAGAAAAGGCAAAATTAATTTCTGATGAATCTTGCAATTGAAAATACTTTTTTATATTTAACATATTATTTATATTTACCTATTATCATTATAGAAATAAATTTATTATATTATAACATATTATGCATTCAATTATATTCAAAAACATATATCAAGTATGCAAAGCACTAGACTAGGCAGTGGAGATAAAAGAGAAAACAAAAAATAATCCCTGTCCTCAAGGAGTTTACATTTTACTGATGAAACAAGGAGGGAAAAAACTAAGTGCTTTTTTGGCAATTAGGAAAGAAATTAGTTAATAATCCTAAAATATTATTGAGATGGGGGTAGAGAAGACTAAAGGTTCTCACAAATAATGGCTTCACTCTTTTCAGTGAAGGAAAATGCAAAGTCATCTATTGAATGTGTGGGGAATCATGCTAGAGCTATAACTCAAAGAAGGCAAAAAAAAAAGAGGGAAAAGACATATATACATATATATATAGATATACACAAACATGCATGGGTATGTATATGTATTATACACACACACACGGGAGGAGAAGTGATATCCTGATGGTCCACTGAGACATAGGAGACAGAATATCCATTGAGGAATGGCTGAACAAGTTAATATATATATATATATATATATATATATATATATATATATATATATGCATATATATATATATATATATATATATATATATATATATGTGTGTGTGTGTGTGTGTGTGTGTATATGTGATGGAAAACTACTATGCTATAAGAAATTAGAAATGAAAAATAATAAATAAGGATCTTTGTAAAACTTGCATGAACTGATAGAGTGAAGTAATAAGAATCAAGAAACTAACCCCATACACCTTATATCAAGGTAAGCTCCAAAAGGATATATAACCTAAATATAAACCTATATATTATAAACAGACAAAAAACATGGAAAAAAAATATCTATCAGATCTATGGATAGAAGAAAAGTTTATCATCAATGAAAAGAATGAGAGGATTACTGAAGATAAGTTGCTAATTACTATATATGCGTTGAGCACTATTAAGTCTACATGCATAGAAAAAGGTAAAGATATTTTGTTTACAAAAATATTTAGATCAGCAATTTTTGTGGTGACCAAAAAAACCTAGAAACTAAAGAGATGCCCAACAATTAAGAAATGGCCAAATAAATTGTTGTATATGAATGTGATAGTGTTTTGCTATGTTGTAAGAATTAATGAAGTAGGTGATTTCAAAGATACATGGAAAGATTTCGAATATAGAAAGAATCATAAGAGCTATCAGAATAGTTATAACATAAATGTTATGAAGTATATAAAAATTATTTTTAAAAAAGAACAATTTTTGATCAATGATGGACAGAATTAGCTATACCCAGAGAAAGAACACTGAGAAATGAATATGGACTACTTGCATCTTTGTTTTTCTTCCCAGATTATTTTTACCTTTCTGAATCTGATTTTTCTTGTGCAACAAGAAAATGTATGGGTGTGTACACATATATTGAATTTAAGATATACTTTAAAATTTTAAACATATATGAGACTGCCTGCCATCTAGGGGAGGGGGTGAAGGGAGGGAAGGGAAAAGTTGGAACAGAAGTGATTGCAAGGGTCAATGTTGAAAAATTGCCCAAGCATATGTTTGTCAATAAAAAGCTATAATAAAAAAAAAGATTCTTGATGGAGAAGGCTATCCATTTTCAGAGATAGAATTGTGGAATCTGAATGCAAATCAAAGTATACTATTTTCACTTTTTTGATTTTTTTTTCTTTCTTGTGATTTTTCCCCTTGTATCTGATTTTTCTTTCCCAACATGATTAATATAGAAATATAGTTTTAAGAAAAAAAAAAGAACAACTTTGAAGTTTTTAATAAACTGATAAAGAATTAAATAAACAGAATAAGAACAATTTCTACAACCCCTCTGTAAAAACAAACAAGTTTGAAAACTGTAAGAAGTATGATCAACACAATGGCCTTCCATGATTCTAGAGGGCCAACAATGAAAGATATTATCTATCTCCTGACAAGGAAATTATAGATTTAGAATGAAGAATGACACATATGCAGATATAGGTGAAAATACAAGCACAGTTAGAAGATAAAAATACAGGTACAGATATAGAAATTGGTATGGATATTTTAAAATGCAGCCAGTGAGGGAATTTATTTGCTTCATTAAGCATATTTGTAAAAGAAATTTATTTTTCTTTTCTTTTTTTTTTTCAATTTGGTAGAAGGTGTGAGAAAAGAAGAAAGAAGTTGTTATTTAAAAAAAAATTTTAAACCAGAGGCTAGAGAAAGCTACAAATGTTTTATGTTGTATACCTTTTCAGATGAGATCACTGTATTTGGTAGGATCATTGTATAACATTAGTGTTTGGATCACTATTTGCTTATTTTTCTTATGAGTCCTAGTGGCCCAACTTGACTGGTTTTCCCATTCAATCACTAGATTTCCTGTAAAATCATAATCTTCATTCCAATAGTCACATTCCTGAAACCCTCAAGTTAATTAAGGAACTTGTTCACATTTTATTGTTGCTGTTTAGTAGTAGTAGTAGTAGTAGTAGTAGTAGTAGTAGTTGTTGTTGTTGTTGTTGTTGTTGTTGTTGTTGTTTTAGGGGGCTTAACAGGAAAATTCCTCACTACCTCCTGTGTGTTGACATTTATAATTCTATTCCCCATTCTATTTTCCATCCCATTAAACCCTTTTTCATGAGGACTAACCTAGACCAGTGGTATTAAGTTTAAGAAAGAAGACAGGATCATCCAACTCAAATGGAAAAAGCCAAAACCTTTTTAGCCTACTGCAACACTTTCTAGTGCTTTTAATTTCAGTATCTAGCTCAGAATTCATAAGGTCACTACTAAATGAGCTAATATATTTGATTCTTAATTCCAAGATTTTTCTTTAATACCTCCACTTACCTTTACAGCACCCACCACTGTAGTTGTTAGGGCAGAATTGTAGTAACTACAGAGCACCGTGGAATACATCAACAGAAACCTGAATGAAAAAAAAAAAGTACATGCTTTATGCTCAATGACAAAAATACATTCAGCAACAACTGACCTCCTTATCAATGTTTTGGAATATAGAAGCACATGTCAAGAAATGCTTAAGATCCATTTCTAAAAATAGCCTAAGTTAATTCTGAATAATTCAGAAACAATCATCCTATTGTGGATTGCCCATATTCTCCCTATTTTGAAAATGTTGATTATCTTCTAGATATCAATTTTCCATTGATCATCCCACTGGCAATAGGAAAGGGATTTTTTTTTAAGATAAAGATGAACTTAAAAATCACTTGGTGAAGATGGGAGGGGGGGTTTCCATAAAAAAAAAAGTGACTTCTTATTTATTGAGAATGCAGAAAAAGGGTGGGGGGGAAGTAAACTAAAAACTAATGGCTAAAATGGAATCCTTACATTATTGTGGATTTATTTTGTTTATAACAGTTTTGTTCTCTATTATTACAGATAATCTAGAACTGGTTACATTTTCATTATCCTATAAAACACTGAAGTGCAGGGAATCATCCCTGCTAGCCAAGCGCCTACATAAAACAAAGACATTAGCCCATACTCCAGTCTGACAAATGTAACAGATATAATAGAACTACAATCCAGACCTCCTGGATCATAATTGGAATATATGGTGCACTTCTTTGAGCTAGGACGTAGAGAAATGGGAAGAATCCATCATGATGTCTAGTAGTCACTCCTATCAAGAGAAATGTTTTGGACAAAAAAGATCTAGGATAAGAAACTTTTAAAACATATTATATATACATATATACATATAAACATATATATGTACATATTGTATATCTAATGTCCTATCAAGGACAAAACCAAGTACCGCCAGACATTCTTAGTATGGATAAAATAATCTCTTAACAAATAAGTTATTTGGTAGCAAGTGATTGGATTAAGATTTCAGGCCATGTCTTTTAATTGTAAAACTAGTGCTTTTTCCAGAAACCACAGAAAAAAATATTTATATATGACAGAAGTATCATATTGCAACTCATGAAGACACATTGCCCTCTATCTATTTAATTAGCATCATTTTCCCCCAGGGCCTGAAGTGATGATGGTGATAATAAGACAGAAATCAAAGAGACTATTGGTCCTGCAGTCTGACTGTTCTTCCCCTTGTCTGAGTATTAAAGAGAGACTATCTTGCAGGCAACTTACATCCTCTCACTGGATAAGTAAAACAGTGATTCACTATCATCCTGCAGACTTAAAGACACCATATGAGTCAATTTGAACTGCTTAAACCACAGACTGCCACAAGGTTTTGCATATAGTGTACAAAGGAGGGAAGAGAGAAAATAGAATTTAATTATCTGAGAAAAAAATTAGATAACTAAAAGAAAGAAAATAAACATTAATAAATTAAAACTAGCAAAAGGAGTGAAAATGGGGGTTAGGTTTGAGGGTAGAGGGAAGAGAGTCTATGAAAAAAAGGTTGTCAAGGTGTGTTAAGCAAACATGACTGGAGGTATATAAAATACAATCTTTAAAGACAAAGAGAAACCAAAAAATCCCAATTAAAAAAAGATAATTGGAGGGAAATAGAAACATAATTCTCATAACTTTAAGTATGCATGGATTAATCAATCCAATAAAATGAAAGTGTGTGATAGATTAAATGAGAAAAGCATATACCTATAGGATCATGGCCTGAAAGGGGCATCAAAGATCATCATTAAAATCTGTACAAAAAGATCCTAGTATATATTCTTTTGGAAGACTGTACTGACTGAATCTCCATTAACTGTCCAAACAGTAAATATCTTGTTCACATTAGAATGTAAGTTTCTTGACAACAGAGATTTTTTTTGCTTTTTATTTCTATCATTAGCACTTAGAATAGTTAGACAACCATATTAGAATAGAATTAATAGACCCAATAGACAACCAAATACTAAAATTCTATTCTTTTCATCTCTCTTACAACCACAATCATACCTAAATTGATTTCTACAATCTATATTTCAAAAATTTTCACAATCTAAAACTTCAACTAAGTGATTTCTTAAAGCATTAAAGACAGGAATTATCTGCTGTGTTTGCTTATTTCTCACACCTATACTCCTCTGACAATGAATTTTCCTGAATGGCTTTGTATTCTCATTTGATTAAGGTGAAGAACTTCAATAAAATCATATGAAATCCTCTTTGGCCTCTTACCCCAGCAAACAGGAAAGAAGAAACTGTATGATAAATAAAATGTTCCTCCACTGGCTGAACTCAGTAGCCTAATGTTTAAAAAGGAGATAAAAGTGATATTAGCTGAATAAGATACCACATAGTCACATAAATTATATTTAAAAAGAAGCAGCTACCACAAGAAACACAATTATAAAATAGACACTATAAAATACAAAGATATACATATTCAGAATTATGGTTATATAATAAGGCCTTAATTTTTACACCACTGACTGGGAAATTGTAAATAATGAGTAATTGACAAAATGGACAGAAAAAATTGGAAAGTAGTTTGTCAGAAATTAAATTCACACACATTTAACATTATATACCACAGTAATTTCTACATGAACTACACATAAAAGGTACTATCATTTATGAACTTTTAAGAAAAGAGAAGCACTTATTTTTTAGAATTATAGATGGGGCCTTTTATGGAGTGGCAAAAAAAAAAGGAAATTGAGGGAATACCCATATTTTGGGAAATAGCTGAACAAGATACGGTATGTGGATGTAATGGAATAATATTGTGCTATAACAAATGATGAACAGGCAGATTTCAGAACAATCTGAAAGGATTTAGATGAACTGATGCTGAGTGAAATGAACAGAAGCAAAAGAACATTGTACACAACCAATAGCATTGTACAATGATCAATTATGATAGATCTAATTGTTTTCAGCACTATAATGATCCAAGATAATTCCAAAGGAATCATGATAGAAAATGCTACCCATATCCAGAGAAAAGTATTATGAAATTTGAATGCAGACTGAAGCATACTATTTTCACTTAATTTTTTTGTGTGTGGTTCCCTATACATTCCCCTACACATAACTAATCAAAGAATATAAGTGGACAATTTTCAAATAAGGAAATATAAACTATTAACAAGGAAATGAAAAAATGCTTCAAATAACTAATGAGGAAAATGTGAATTAAAATTACTTTAATGTTCCACATGACACTTCATACTTTGTCAAAGATGACATAAAGAGGAAAATAAATATTGATATAAGGTGTGTGGGATAGCAGGTATACAAATGCATTATTGGTATAGTTATGAATTAGTTCTGTTTTACAAAATGAAACCATTCACCAAAATAAATTAGAACTATATTTATAAAGTCATGAAGTTGTACATACCTCTTGACCTCAGGAGAGTACCATTAGGCATACACCTCAAGAAGTCAAGGAGGAAAAGGGAGGATATACATAAAGATATTTATAGCAACATTTTTTATTGTAGCAGAAAATTAAAAACAAAATGGCTTATCAAATGTGAAATGACTGAACAAATTGTAGCATATGAATTAAATGGAATTTTATTCTTAACAATTTATGAATATGACATTTATATAAATTCAGAAAGACTTGCAAGAGCTGATACATAGTTAAATTATCAAAAGCAAAAGGATTATATCCAATTCTAATTTTTAAAGAATTATTTTCTTCAGTGAACTTTTGAACCTCTTCTTCTATTTAAGTCTACTTTTTTATTTGTGTTTCTTTTTATTTGGCCTATTCTGTTTTTTAAGGGGTTAAATTCTTCAGTATTTTTGTGCTTCCTCTTTACCAAGTTGTTGACTCTTTTTTCATGATTTTTTTGTATCATTCTCATTTCCTTTCCCTATTTTTCTTTACCTCTCTTATTTTAAAAAAATCCTTCTTTTTCAGGAATCCTTTTGAGGCCTGAGACCCAGTCACATTTTTCTTTGAAAGTTTGGATGAAGCTGTTTTAACTTTGTTGTTGTTTACTCATTTTTCCAGTCTATTTCTTGATTTTTAACTTTATGTTAAAGTTAGGCTTGTTAGCAGGGTAGAGGAGGCTCTGTCCCAACTTCAAGTTTTATTCCAATTTTCAGCATTCTTTTTATTCTTGGTTATTTATACAAGAAGATTTTAATTTAAAAGAATCAAAATTATCCTTTTTACACTTCAACAATTTTCTCCCTTACTTCTTTTCTCCTGGTTTCTTTGAAGTTCCTGACCTTTTACTTTTCCAGATGAACTTTGTTATTATTTTTTTCTCAATTAAATAATTTTTTAGTAATCTAATTGGAATGGCATTGAATAGTTAGGTATAACTGTCATTTAAAAAATTATTAGCTTTGTCTGTCCATCAATAAGAAATACCACTTTAAATTAGATCTGAGTTTATTTGCATAAAAAGTATAATATGCTTATGTTCATAGTTCTATTTTGGCAGGTATAGATTCATGTATTTTATATGGTCAGGGTATTTTAAATGGTCTAAACAATATTGAATAATACTGTTGACACAGTGTAGTTTCTCTATTTTTTAACTTTTGATTAAATCTATTTTAACTTTAATTTTATCTGAGATTGTGATTACTATACCTGGTTTTTTTTTTTCATATATATATAATAAATTTTACTGCTGCCCTTTATTTTATTTTTGCATGTGTCTCTCATTAAAATGTTTTCTTAGGGCAGCTAGGTGGCGCAGTGGATAGAGCACCAGCCCTCAATTCAGGAGGATCAGAGTTCAGATTTGATCTCAGACACTTAACACTTCCTAGCTGTGTAACCCTGAGCAAGTCACTTAACCCCAGCCTCAGGAAAAAGAAAAAAAAAAAAAAGTTTTCTTAAAGGAACATATTGTTGGATTTAAATTTTAATCTGTTACCCATTTCTGTTTTATGAGTAAATTTGCCCCGTTCATTTTCTTAGCTACAATTACCTGTTGGATATTTTCTTCCTTCTTATTTTTCTTCACTATCCTTCTCACTCTATTTACTCATCTCTCTTCATGCCTCTCCTTTATTTCTACCCACTACCTTGCCCTCCTATTCCATAACCTCTTCTTCCCCAATCATCTTTGGAAACAGACCTAGTAGTGGTATTGCTAAGTTAAAGGCAATAGGCAGTTTAATAATTCTTTGGCCATAATTCCAGATTGCTCTCCAAAATAGATCAGTTCACAATTCCACCAACAATGAATTAGCATCTCAATTTTTCCACATCCCCTTCAACATTTGTCATTTTCCCCTTCAATGATTTTAATCTGGTGTCATTTGTCTCTCTCCTCTTTCTTTCCTTTCTCTGGGTTTTCTCAACAATTCTGATACACTCAGTTCCTAACAGCTGGAGTCATAGAAAAATTTCTCAGATGAAAAGGGGTCATAGATAGAAAAAATTTAAGAAGCCCTGATTTAGACTGTTGCAGTCTCCATACCTCAAATATTTCCCCTCTCCAATCACTCACATCTGCCAAATTTATTTTCCTAAATGAAGATCTGATAATTTAATTTATTCATCAAACGTCTATGATCAAACATAAAGTCATCTACTTAGCTTTTAAAAGTCCTTCTCAACCTAGCTACCATCTACATTTACAAATTTGTCATTCATTATTTCTTTTCCTAGCCTAACTGGCCATCTTGTTATTCCTTGTTGTTATTATGTTGTTAGACCACATTCAGTTTCCCATCTCTGAATCTTTCTGCCAGCTATACCAAAGACCAAGAATTCATTCTCCCATCTTCTCTCTTAGAATTCATTATTTCCTATGACAAAATAACATCTTTAAATTTTTTTCTTAATTCCATCAGCTCTTAGGGTTCTTTCCATATACATTAAAAACTATCTTGCATTTATTATAAATATACATATTTAAATAGATGGTATATCCCCCAACAAAATATAAATCCTTGGAGGACATGAATTGTTTTATTTTTTTCTTTGAAATCCTATAGTTTAGCACAATGCCTGGAACATAAGAAATATTTAACAAATATTTCTTTTTATAGGACACAGCAGCAATGGTGTGAAAGGTCAGAAATTAGAAGGCATGAAAGATCATACTTGGGTCTGAGACAAGTGAGATATAGTAAGAACTCCTCATTTAGCTAGGTGACACAAAGGATAGAATGCTGGAATTGGAATCTGGAAGATCTAACTCAAATCCAGGTTCAGACATTTATTAGCTACATGACCCTAGGCAAATGATATGACCTGTCTGCCTTTAAGTTTCCTCAACTGTAAAGTTGAAAGAACAGTATATACCTTACAAAGGTTTTGTGATGATCAAAGTAAATATTTGTAAAGCACCTACCACATCTTCTGAGCCATGGAAGCCATATAAATGTTTAACTTCTATCTCAATCCCCTACAATTAGCTCATTCCAACCCATGGTTCTTAAGCTTCTATAAGGAATGACTGTTAGAGAGTCAATCACAGAATATAGCAGCAGTGACAAAAAAGTATAAAAACTAATTGGTGCCCTTGGGTTTATCATATTATATGCTTTTGAGTTTTTCAGTCATTTCTGGGTCTTGTGAATCTAACATGTGTAATGTTCTTCTCTAAAGTGTAATGTTCTCTGGGAGCAGGTTTCTTGGGGGGTTTCTGGAGGCAGTCTTCATTTTAGTTCAAAGTAATAACCCCAAATGTAGCCAGAAGTTAAAATCCAGATCCTTTATTTTGTCTTTCCAAGCACTGTCTCCTTCCTTAGGCCCAGTTAGCTTTCTTAGAGGCCTATCTCTCTCCTTGGTTCCCAGAGACTTGCCACTAGTCCTTTGCCTCTGCCAGCTTCAGCCTCTCCTCCTCCAAATGTCTCGCCAGCACAAAGGTAGAAGTTTAAATGAATCTGTCTCCACCTCCGAGAGTGGGCTTATGGGTCTGGTCCTTAGAGCTTCTTGCTTATATGCTGTACACTGAGTATACTCTAATCATTACATCACTAGAAAACCATTATTTGTTGTAGGATTAAATCAATGCTAAACTAGATTTAACCATTGTCTCCTCAATTCCACTTAGTACCTTGTTTCAATTTCTGGCCCATAACATCTCCTTATAGGATCAGATCAATCATTCTGAACCATGCTAAATTAGATAATTATTGTCTCTATCAATTCCACTGTCTTAGTACTTTGTAAGAATCATAACATCTCCCACTTTCTTTTGATTTAGAACATAGGTGGGCATGAACTCCCTGACTTCTCAAGGAGGTGAGAACCCCAAAAAAGAAGGTGATCATGCCTTCCCTGACTGCTCAGGAAGGGATATGAAAACACCAAAGGAAATGGAAAATCAAATCAGATTAGTAGGTTTCTGAAGGGGCTCACTTGAAACAGGTATTTATAAATCCATCAATATGAGAGGTGTTACACATAATTACATAAATTACATAAGCACAAAGAAATATAACACAGGCTAGTAACAAATAACATGAATCAATATGAGGAATTATACATGTCCAAAAGTCCTAGAAATAGTCCAAAAGTAATCTATTGTCCATTAGTTCATGTGCCAGGAATCCAATAACTCCTGCAAGTTTTGAAGTCCTACAATAGTGTCATCAACAATTTTTCAACTAAAGGAATCCAGTGATTCCTGCTGGTTTTCAAGTCCTGCAACAGTCTCATTATCAGCCATGCTCTTTCGGTATCAGATGTTTCTTAGGTCTTCTCCTTTGTTTTGAAGTTTTTCTCCTTTTCTGTCTCTCTCCAGGTGCTCATTGCCACCCATGTGTTTCCTTCTCCATCTATAAGAATACAAGCAAACCCTCTCTCCCAGGTAGTTAACCTATCTAGTCCCTTCTATTTACTACTTTCTAAATCTCTCCACATCACCTGGCAATTTTATTGAAGCTGTTTGCAGTGGAGATTGCCCTGTTGTTTTTAAAAGGCCTGTATTCTCCCCAATTGTAATCCCTTCCTGCTATCTGATTGCTTTTTGGCTGACTGATCATGTAATCCCTTTGTGCCATGTGATTGCTTTTTGGCTGATAGATCACACCAGAGTCCTGAACTTCTAAAGACTTTCTGGGTGTAAACTCAGCTGCCATCATGCTCCATCTATCTTTTGATTGATATCTTGGAGCTGGGCCCTGCCTCTCATGTCCCTGGGTCAATCTACATTCTAAGGCCCAGTGGAAGCCCTTGTGGCATTTTGGACAGAAGGTTTTAGGTCTTCTCTTAGCCTGTCCTCCCACTCTATCTCTGTATCTACACTGAGCTCTTAGATGTCCAACTTTTCCACATTGAAAACATCGATGACTCTCTCTAGAAGTCCCTTGCCAAGAGGGACCCAATCTTCCCATGTTCATCATAGTTTGGGTATAATAAGCACTTGTGCCCATTGTGGCACAATGTCTTATGATCTCCTCTAAAGGAGCATCTCTGTGTAGTCCCCATATAATTCTTCTGCAAACCTCATTGGCATTTTCCATAGCCAAATGTCTGGTCATTATTTCTGTAGCTGCATTTTCTCCAGTGGTTCTTGTGACACCAGTTTGCAGACATCCCACAAAATCCACAAAGGGTTCATTGGGACCTTGCTCTATTTTTGTGAAGGCTTTACTTCCATCTTTCCTTGGAAGGGTACACCAAGCTTTTATAGCAGCAGTAGCGATCTGTTCATAAGCTGTTGTGGGGTAATTAATCTGTTATGGAGTCTCTCCATACTCACTTTCACCAGCTAGTTGGTCAAAAGTGATTTGTACATTAACTCCTGTTTGCCTATTGCATCTGGCTTGAATCCTACATAATTCATGATACTCCGAAAGCCACAACAAATTTTGTCCAGGTCCTAAACATGTCCTTGTTATGGATTTTCAATCACTAGGGATTAGGATTTCATAATACAAATTATCTAGTAACATCTTAACATAAGATGATGTAGCCCCATAAAGAGTGCAACTTTTTTTCCAAATCCTTGATTTTTTCCAAATCAAAAGGAGTGTATCTTCTCCTTTGTTCACCTGAAGAGTTAAGCTCTTCAATCACAGGGTATACATTAATTTTAAAATCAGATATATCCTGTCCTTTATTTTTTGCCTTAACAAATGCTTTTTGTAATCTTGTCATAGGCTGCTTCATAGGAGAAGCTGACTGTCACTGCTCCTTCCCCTCCTTCTTCTTCCTCCACCCATGAAGGGTTAATTGAGGGAGGTAGGTCAGGGGATGGGAAATGCTCCTGCTATGAAGTGCCACACTCAGAATTGTACTTAACTACATTCTTATCTGATTCTTCATCCTTTTCACCTAGTTTATTTAGATCTTCCCCCTTTTGCTCTTTTGTCTTTTTCCTTATTCTATAATTTATATGATTTCCTAAAGCCAGTTGTATTAAATTGTATCTATTAAGTGTTCTTTGGAAATTGAGTCAGGTCCATTATCATTATAGAATTGACATAGTTGCTCTCCTATTAATTTCCATTCCTCTAGATCCAATTCTTTTTCCATAGAGAACCAAGGAGAAATGTTCAGTTTCTAAAAGTTCAGTGATCTGCTCCCAAATTATAATGATATCATTATAGAATTGACATAGTTGCTCTCCTACTAATTAACTTCTTTTTTATTATTAATTATAGCTTTTTATTGACAGAACATATGCACGGGTAATTTTTCAACATTGTCCCTTGCACTCACTTCTGTTCCAACTTTTTCCCTTCCCTCCTTCCACCCCCTCCCCTAGATGGCAGGCAGTCTGATACATGTTAAACATGTTAAAGTATATCTTAAATACAATATATGTGTACAGATCCATATAGTTCTCTTGTTGCACAAGAAAAATTGGGTTCAGAAGGTAAAAATAATCTGGGAAGAAAAATTAAAAGCAAGTAGTCCATATTAATTTCCCAGTGTTCCTTCTCTGGGTGTAGCTGATTCTGTCCATCATTGATCAATTGGAACTGAATTAGATCTTCTCATTGTCAAAGATATCCACTTCTATCAGAATATATCCTCATATAGTATTATTGTTGAAATATATAATGATCTCCTGGTTCTGCTCATTTCATTTAGCATCAGTTCATGTAAGTCTCTCCAAGCCTCTCTGCATTCATCCTGCTGGTCATTTCTTATACAACAATAATATTCCACAATATTCATATACCACAATTTATTCAGCCATTCTCCAACTGATGGGCATCCACTCAGTTTCCAGTTTCTAGCCACTACAAAAAGGGCTGTCACAAACTTTTTGGCACATATAGGTCTCTTTCCCTTCTTTAATATCTCTTTGGGATATAAGCCTAGTAGTAGCACTGCTGGATCAAAGGGTATGCAGAGTTTGATAACTTTTTGAGCATAGTTTAGTGCTCTCCCAGAATGGTTGGATCTGTTCACAGTTTCACCAACAATGTTATCAGTGTGTCTACATTCCCAGCAACATTCATCATTATCTTTTCCTGTCATCTTAGCCAATATGACAGGTATGTAGTGATATATCAGAGTTGTCTTAATTTGTATTTCTCTCATCAATAGTGATTTGGAACACTCTTTCATATATTTAGAAATAGTTTCAATTTTATCATCTGAAAATTGTCTGTTCATATCCGTTGACCATTTATCAATTGGAGAATGGCTTGATTTCTTACAAATTAGAGTCAGTTCTCTATATATTTTGGAAATAAGGCTTTTATCAGAACCTTTGACTGTAAAAATGTTTTCCCAGTTGATGCTATAACTTTTAATCAATAACAGTCTGCTTACCTGTTGAAGGTCTCCAGTGAAAATACTAATAATAAATGTTGGAATGATCATAAAACAGGCATTGTAGAAAAGCACTCCGTATTTTCCTAGCTCCTATGAACAACAAAAAACACCTGTTCAATTCTAGAAGTATCCTACTACAAGACTCTCCCGAATTATTATTTATAAGTTGTTTATTCAAAGATATAATATACATTCTCTTCATAATACTGTTTTCCTTCTATAATTTAAAGGTCTGATATTTCTGTCATAACATGACATTTTAAGCATATTATAATTTCAAAATAAACATGCTTTAAAACCTCAAAATAAACATTATTTTAAATATAATTTCAAAATAAAAATCTTATTCAAGATACCACAGGAAAAGATTGTTGGGATATAAAGAAGAAGAAAAAGACCTCTTATTTAGTGAAGTGGAGAAAATTGTTTAGATGATTTGGAAAGGCTGAGATTAATGAAGAATGTGAGGTACTGAATTTGGAAGATATAACTTGGAAAAAATGGAGAAAATTTTAAAAACAATCCCCAAGTTCAGGTACTGGTCCAGGTTCTATTTTGGTGTTCTATGAAAGGGTGAAAGAAAAAGAAGGAGAAGACAGGTGATGAAAGAAGGCAAATAAGAAGAAATTAGTGGAATATTTGAAGGGTTAGGCAAGTTAATAGAGTCAATTGGAGAGTAGAGCCAGCTCGTGCAAAGGAGATAAATACAAAACAAAACAGAAGGTGGTGGTAACTATAAAGTTGTCCCAACTGAAAAAAGGAAATTAAGTAAATTGTCAAGTTATTAAAAGGTTTAACTGATTGTTAAACAACAACAATAATAGTCTGTTTAAGATGTACATGTTCAGAAATAATTTTTAAAGACTGAGAATCTTAACAAATATGAATGAAGTGGTGCAGTCGTTAAGAAGGATGTAGCAATAACCCTAAGACTATCTGGTCTTGGGAATAATGTAATTAGAAATGATATATTTCTTCCCCTAGGCTCTATATATGACCAGGATTCTAAGGCCACAGCATTGCTATCTGTCAGATAACAGCCTGTTGGTCAGGGATAACAGAGATCCTGAAACTAGTGAGTAATAATAACGAGACGCTTAAAGTTGACACACTCACAGAACAAAATTGGGTGTCTGCAGTTAACATAGTGACATTTCAGAACTAAAAACATACCTCTAAAAAGTTTCCTGTGAGTTCTGCACAGAGAATTATGGGTATTGTACCTGCACACAAATTTAGAACCAGACCACTCCTCAACTCCACTTCTAAGCCATAAAATTAACATATGAGTGACATGAAGCACCTAGCCTCTCTAACTTTTCCATATAAATTTATCTACTTGCCCCTAGTTCTTTGCTAACTTCCTTCGGAACTTAGCCTGTTTTAATTGACATTACAAATATAATAAATTTTACCTCTTGACTTGGAGATTGGTTTGAGCTTGCAAATTCTTTTGAGGTACTGTGACACTTGTCTGGAACTCCAACCTTTTTGGGGTTCCCATGAACCCCAACATGAAGAGTAGGGGTATTGTATAATAATCTGCACTGAGTTTGTTCTGTTTGTATTTTTGCCATAATCAGTTGCATGTTATCAGTATTCTGCAGATTGATCTCCTTTCTGGAGAAGAAGGAATGCTTCTTCACAGTCAAAACTTAAAGTCTTTAGGAAAAATGAAACATTTTTAAAGGGAAGAGACCAAGTCTGGGGAAGGAGGAGAGTAATGTAAATCTGAGATAGAAGAGGAAGACTATATATGATAACATGACACAATAGAGTAAAAATTTGAAGAGTAAAGGACCCCTGCATTTACAGAAAGTGGAAAGGATGGAGAAAGGACAGAAAGTATAATTGCCCTTATCCAGTGAGAACTCAAAACAGATCTGAGGCTCTTCTTGAAGAAAAAAGGACAGGATATCTTCTCAGAAAGAAGAAACCAACTGCTGCTCCCCCAAAGTATGGTATAGTAGAACCACAGATTTATAACCTAATAACAACAATAGGAATGTTTATTTTCTTCTCAGAGCATCAATCTTAAACATAACAAAGAATCTCCCAAGATTGGTCATCTATTTAGATAACTACTCATTTATGATAGCTCACAAGGACAAGAATGATTCTGTATGCTAAATAGAACTTTTTCTAAAAATTATTGCTTAAGGAGCAGCTGGGTGGCACAGTGAATAGAGCACCAGCCCAGAAGTCAGGAGGACCTGAGTTCATTTCTTATCTCAGACATTTAACACTTCCTAGCTGTGTGACCCTGGGCAAATCACCTAACCCCAATTGCCTCAGCCAAATATGTATATGCATATATACATATATATGTATACGTGTAGATATAGATATAGATATATACATACACACACACACACACACACATATATATATATATATATATATATATATATATATATATATATATATATATATATATATATATTGCTAGAGATTACAAAGTCTTAGGAAAGAATAAAGGCTATCAAGGTGCAGAACAGCAAAAAAATTTTTGATTCACAATAATGATAATTTCTTCACTGAAAAGAAAGAGGCGCCAACAAGAAGAAGTTCTATTCTGGATATGATTTCCCACTTATAAGGAGAAAAGTGATTGGAAAATGGTGGATATGAGGGAAACTTTGAAGAGAAATGACTACTCCCTCCTTTAGTTTGAAATAAGGGAGAGGAAATCAAGGCACTATTTGACATGCACTCTAGATTTTGGGAAAACAGATTTCAAAAGTTCCCAAGGAAGAATAAATAAAGTTTTGTAACTACTCTCCATGGAGGAAATATTAAATGATCCCCTGCAATACTATGAGCCTTAGGTTTCATTTTCCTGTTTACAACTGGAGGCCTTATAGGAATTGTTCTTGCTAACTCATCCCTAGATATTGTCCTTCACGATACATATTTTGTAATAGCCCATTTTCATTATAGATGGAACTAAAGTATGCTAAAAGTCTAGAGGGGAAATCAGACTGAGAGGAATGAGAGATTCTTAAAAATGAAATTCTGGGTTCAGCTAGGTTATACAGTGGATAGAGCACTAGCCCTGAAGTCAGGAATACCTGAGTTCAAATCTAGCCCTCAGACACTTAATACTTCCCAGCTGTGTGACCCTGAGCAAGTCACTTAACTCCAGTTGCTTCACCAAAAAAAAACAAACAAACAAAACAAAACAAAAAGAATGAAACTCTGAAGACAAAAAGAAACAATTCCAGTAAGAGAAAATGGAATCTTCTGAGGAGAAAAATCATTGTAGAAGCAAGGGTAATTAACTAACAGTTTAAATTTTTAAAAAGAAAGGTACAGAAGATGGAAGCAAGGCCAGAAATGGATATGATAACATGGCACAATAGAGTAAAAATTGCATTAGGAGTTCTAAAGCTCAATATGAGAAGAGAAGAGAGATATTCAAGGGAGACAACAAAAAATGTTTAGGTTTTTTTTTTTTTTAATTCAGTCTCTGAGGTATTCCCCCAGACTTTTACTCAAACTACAACCTCAGATTCTAGGGGTAACTTCTACTACTAGTAGTAGTAGAATAGTATTACTACAATAATAGCTCTCATGACTCCATCAACAAGCTACCTATTAAAAGTCACCTAATAGTCACAATTTCCCCTTATCAAAAAATTTACTCTAATGGCACAGCAATAACAGTTAGTTCAAAACATCCTTCCCCCCCAAAAAAATTCCTGGAGATATACACTCTTACAAATACACAGGTCTGTGGTGGTGAGACGAGAAATAAATACAAATGAAGTAAAATGGGTAGTGAGGCACACTGTAAAGAAAACATGTGGCCAATGCAATTTACAACTCTAAAACTTTAGCCCTTTAATGTCTTTACTATCTCCAGACAGTAACAAATTCGCTGTAAGAAAAAGCATGGGTAATGGACAAGTATATTGCTATTAGAACCTAACTCCCAGGATTGTTATAAGAATCAAATAAAATAATGTTTGTAAAAGACTTAGCAAAATACCTGGCACAATAAAAGGAAATATATAAATACTTATTCCCTTCACCTTTCCCCAGTTTCTGTTAGGTTGTAAAACTATCAACCAGTGAGCTTGACTTTAATTCTAAGGGATATTATAGCACAGTTTTGTAATTTTCTGATCACATTTCAAAGCTATTTTCTAGATACTATGCTGTATGAAATGATGAGTAAGTTGATTTTTAGAAAAATATAGAAAGACTTGCATGAAATAGAAAAGAATGAAATTAACAGAACTAAGTTATATACAGTAACATCAATATTGTTTGAAAAATAACTATGAATGACTAAGTTATTCTGAGCATTATAAATACTCAAATAAACTACCAAGTTTTATATATATATATATGTCAACATAGACACAGATATATATCAGTGTCAACAGATGGCCTTCTCCAGGATGGAGTAAGAAGGGAGGGAAAGAAATAGTTCAAAACTTAAGATGCAGAAAAAAATTTATAAAGGATTATTAGACTCCATAAAATAAAACATATACATATATGTGTGTATATGCGTTACATATGTGTATATATAAGCCTGGATAATATATTTCAATAAGTCTTTAATAAAAATAAAGAATTGTTTTCTAGAGTGGATGAAACACTCACAGTATGCCTATTTCTCCATAGTCCCTCCAACATTTGTCATTTTTTTCTTTATTGTCATCTTTTCCTATAATCACACAGCTAATCTTAAATGAGATTGTATTCCAAGTTCCCTGATTTCCAGTTCAATACTTTATACTAAGAGACACTGCAATATCTCTCATTAATCACAATTTTTAAAGTGCCCTCAAGGAATTAAAACCTAGCTGGGGAGGTAAGCCATATGTACAAATATAAAATGAAATACAATTAATTGTGTGATATGAACATAATGCTATGACTATAAATGGAAAATCTATAATGCAAATAGTAATGACATCATCATAATAAGTATAATATTCAAGCCTTCAAATATCACCTCCTTTATTTATATAATTTCAGCCACTAGATTATAATGCATAATATTTATGTGAATTAAGATCAAATTATTACCTTTGGATCCATTTTCTGCTTGGTGTAAACTCCATTTGCTGCTGTGAAGATATCATTAAGGAATACAAAAATGTAGCCTTCCAAATTAAAACTTAGATCAGAGCTGGCAGAAGAATAAAAAAGTTACCATTATTTTTAAAACCTTAAACGATTGCCTAAAAACCTCTTTTAAATTGTTTTCTTCTAATGGCCGGCAATCAATATTTCCTATTTTTCTTTGTTTTAGTGTACAGTATCTTACTAACATCCTTTTGTTTTATCTCTAACTAGAAAATCAAATCAAAAAATTAAACTCACATAGATTAAATAGAAGACTCAAAAACAGATTAAAGAAAATTAGCTATCTTTACTGAAATGCTTACCTATAATTGAGTGATTAAAAGAATTTCAAATGGGAGTGAATTGTCCAATTATATAAAAATTTTACATAATATCATAAGCAAAGTCACACTTGAGTTGCTAGGAACTAGAAAGTTTTGTTTCCTTCTCAATTCACTGTGAAAACTAGATGACAACTTGGGGAAAGAAACGACCACATTTAAGATTCTATGAATACTAAAAGTATTGGTCATCCCACCACTTAATACTAAAGAAGACATATATTAAGCATATGATCAGTCTGTAAAACAAGCCTCTCATTCTACTCTCTTTCAAAGGCATTAAATGTGTATACTTTTTTTTCATTCTTAAGGTGTCCTTTAAGATCCATTTTAGCCAGATTTCAGCTTTGTAAAACTATACATTGTAATGACTATGAATAATGTGGCTTGTTCTGGTATGAAATCTCCAAGTAATGATAGCAAAAATTCGTAGAATTACATACCAAAAAAATTTAATAAAATGACAAGCACTTCATAGAAAATTGTGCAAAGTTAGAGCTACAAGATACTTTAAATATTGTTTAGTCTAATTCTCTCAGTTTCTATCCAAGGAAACTGAAATCCAGATAAATTTATTGACTTGACCAAGACACTGTTATTTTGAGAGAGAAGAGAGAGGGAAATGGATTATTTTCATTGTACATATTATATGAGAAAGGTTTCTACCATGACATAATTCAATATATTAAGTACTAAGTTGTCATACCTGGAAAGGAAAAAAAAAAAGCATGAATCTGCTTCAGTATGTGAGCAAGCATGAGACTTCTCTGTGACCCCCTTTGAGGTTTTCTTGGCAAAGATATTGGAATAATTTGCCATTTCCTTCTCGAGTCCATTTTACAGATGAGGAAACTGAATTGTGATTTGCCCAGTTTTATAGAGCTAGTAAGTCTCTGAGGCCAGATTTGAATTCATGAAGATGAGTCTTTCTGACTCCAAATCTGGCAGTCTATTAGCTGTCCTGAGTATGACTATTTTGTGAAAATTAAAGAATGTGAGAGCTAGAAAAGACTATATATTTTTAATCCTAAAATTGTGGGAATCAAGACCCAGAGAGGTTATTTTATTTGTCTATGTCCACATAGACATTTTTACTATGCACTCTTTGAAAACTGTACTCTGTTGAGAGTACTATTCACTCAAACTGGCAGTTAAATCTCTAGTTTCCTTCAAAACTCTGGTCATATGTTACCTCTTACATGAGGCCTTTCCTGAACCTCTCAGTTGCTCATATCTCTACTAAAATTCTTTCACATTTCAGTTTATATCTTTGTATATAATTTCAGATGTAGAGATCATTTCCACTTATAGAAAAGCAAATTCTCGGGCAGGGACAGTTTCTTTTTTTCCTTTGTATCTCTGATACGTGGTACATTTTCTAGTGCATAGGGATTAGGGGCTGGACCTGTGATTTCATTGACATATAGAACTGTGGGATGAAGAAATATGTTAGCGATTAAATTTGACAATTTCTCAGAAATTTACATTTTAGGGAGTCCGTTGGAGAGCTAAAAAAATGAAATTATAGGGTCATGTAGCCAGTATTTGTCAGAGGTAGTACTTGAATCCAGACCTTCCTAGTTCCAAACATAGCTCTTTAGTCATTACACCACAGAGACTTGCCTGGCAAACAGTAATCAATTAATAAATAATTGTTGTTGGATTTGGCTAGTTAAAATGAATAGACAAGATTCTTTTTGTAACAATAATTGTGATTTGAATTATCAGTATTAGATTTTTTCCTAAGCATATGATGTTCTTCAAAATTTTCATTCATACCTTTCTCATGTCTCTCTCCATTTTATTTCACTCTCCATTCAGTAGCTATTATCTGAAAAAGGCTTCTAGCATGACATAATTCAATATACTAAATACTAAATTGTCATACCTGGAAAGGAAAAAAACACTGAATCTACTTTAATATATGAACAAGCATGAGACTTCTTCATGATCCCATTTGAAGTTTTCTTGGCAAACTCTATTTACACTCAATAAACTTCAGTGGCTTCCTATCACATTAGGATTAAATAGAATTTCCTTTGTTTGGCATTCAAAATCTTTCATAATCTGGCCCTGACTTTCATCTTTCCAGGTCATACATTTTCCACCACCTCTCACATAACATGCAATAGACTCTTTATAAATGTTTACTGACTGACTTAATGAAGGAATATCAGATTCCTTCCTCATGAAGTGACATGGAATTAAAAAATATTTATAAAACCTTGAGTTCTATTTAAATCTCCCATAGTTCTAAAATGAAAGTCTTTCAAGTAAAATTGCCAAGATATTCTCATATAGAAATCAATAATTTATTCTATTTATAAAGAAAAGTCATTAAATACCCTAAAACAGGAGTTCTTAAGCTTTTTTGTGCCATGAACTGCCTGAGAAAGTTGGTGAAGACCATGGATTCCTTCTCAAAATAATGCTTTTCAATGCATAAATAAAATAAATAAGATTCTAAAGAAAACCAATTGTAATGAAACACAGTTAACAAAAAAAATCAAAAAACAAGTTCATGGTTCCCAAATTAAGAATCTTGAACCTATAATGTCCCACAGATAACATTTACTCATTTACAGAAAAAACTGATATACTTAACTGCTTATTTATCTGGAAAGATAAATTAAATGTAAAATATGTTTGATAATTAGGACAATGAAGCTTCAAAAAACTTCATAGGATCACAAATTTAAAGTTGTAAACAACCTTAGAGGTCATCTACCCAATCTCCTCAATTTTGGAGTGACAAAACTGAGGCTTAGGGAAGTTAAATGATTTGAACAAAGTTACCAAGATAGTAATAATCAGAATTTGAACCCAAGTGCCCTAGAATCAAATTTATTTGTTTTCTCATGTTTTACTATTGGTGTACTTTTAGCTCTTTCTCAGTTCAGCTCTGGCTTTTGTAGATACCTATTTAGCTGAAGTATATATTATAAATTGTTTTCCCTTAGGTAAATATAAGATGTCCTATTTTTCCATGCCCAGGAAAGTGTTACTAAATTGTAGAAGCTAGTTTTTCCTATATGATGCATATAAGCAACAACCTGCTTTTTTCTCTTGCTCCAGCAACCACAAGCTCTAATTTTTGTATTAAGGAAAATATTGATCTTAGTAAGTGTCCTAATACAGATTACCCTCATTTGAAACTTCTGTTCCTCTTTACATGAGCAGAATAATATTTATGGTCTACAGAAACACACTCAGAAGCTTTGTAGCAGCTAATTCTCAAATAATCAGCTACTCCAAAATATCTCAACAATCTTATTAGTCAAACATAAAAGCTCTTTATAGACAACCAGACATGCATCTGAATTTAAGATTGTCCCTCAATGTCAAAGGAAAGAAATAATATTACTGAATGAGAATTGAAAGTCTTACCCAGCAGCTATAAAAGCCCCAAGAATAATGGCAAAGACACTAACTATGATGTTCAATGAGTACTGTTTTCTGTAAAATAAAAGAAAAAGAATATGGATCACTTTTGGGAGATCAATAAAATATCTAAGAAGAAAATGTCAAACATAGAAAGCTAGATGATTGATGATTCCCACCAGACCAAACAAACCTATCTTCCACCATATACAGCCTTTTGATTGCCAAGGAATATATCTTCATTCATTCTGTATAGATATTGTAATAGAGATTAATACTGATGGGTCTAGGTGGTACATGTCTTATGTAAATGTCCAAAAGGAATGAATGGTAGAAATTTTTTAATGACCAACATTTGGAGTGTGCTCCAAAGTAACTGACACAGACAAAAATAATTTACACAGCCAAAAGCAAGAAATATATGTTGGTGCTATTTAACTATAATATTATAAACTTTATTATAATTATTTTAGCCTTACTTTGAGATGAATGTAGCATGAACCCCCTGCTACTGTGGAATTAATATGTATTTTAATAGATTGAGAAAACTGACTCACTGAATTCTGCCCTATATGCAGGTTATTCTTGAAGTCTTGGTTTTTGTGAATAAATTAATTTCTCCCTCAATAACAAGTTATGTATTGAGGGAATTGTACTGATTTCTACTTAATAAGTAATAATAATAATAATAATAATAGCATCACCCTATCCTCTTTGACATATGGCGGGATTATGGGTTTAAAATATTTGTCATTTGTGATTACCATATTGTTTGGTTGTGATGACTGGTTTTTTAAAAAATGTTTGTTATTGTTGTTGTTACAATAGATGTCTTGTCAGGTAGAGAGAGGGAGGAGTATATTCATAAACAAAATCAAAAGATATCAATAAATCAAGTTTACATACATATACATAAACACATATATATGTATATGTCTTTATGGAGTTCAAGGAAAAGGAGAAAGAAATAATATAAAAATCACCTGAGTATGATAACTTCCAAGAACAATGTAAGTGGAATGGTAAACTTCCTGAGAACTGTAAACATGGGCAAGCTGTGAAAGATCCAAGTATATCATTAGATGCAAAGCATTTGTATTTGTTTTAGATCTAAGTTCACTAATCACAGTAAATCAATGTATGAAATGCAAGAGATTAGCAACTTTAATTTTTAATCTTATCCTTAATATTTATATCAAGCTCTCATCTTATTTGGATCTGATAACAATAGTTGAAGAGAGATTCTTAAGCAACAATTCAATGTAACAGGAATTAATCTCTCAGAACCTTAGGATCAAGGTTAAATTTCTCTTAAAATGAATAGAAAAGGTTGATGACCTGATCAGAATATGCCAAATTACTAAAAGAAACACTTACCAGTTTTTCTTGAACAGGAGTGAATGTGAATTATGAAAAGCATTAGAATTAGTATTTTGTTTACAATGATCATAGAGACTGTAAGTTCTTAATGAAAATTAACTCAATTCCATTTCAGTTTGTCAAGCATCTTAGCATTTAAAATGTGCAAAGTATTTTGTGTGCCCTTTTATTTTATGAAAGCAAAGAGGCAGGGAGCTTCTGATTACCAAATAGGTGAAAAATAATTTTTAAACATTCTCTTTTAAAAGTCAGTGGTTTACATTTCACACATCTCAGATCAGCTAAGATGACAGGAAAAGATAATGATAAATGTTGGAAGGTATATGAGAAAGCTGGGACACTAATGCATTGTTGGTGGAGTTGTGAAATGATGCAACCATTCTGGAGAGCAATTTAGAACTATGCCCAAAGGGCTGTCAAACTGTGCATAACCTTTGATTTAACAGTGCCACTACTGGATCTATATCCCCAAAAATCATAAAAGAGGAGAAAGGACCCATACCTGCTTTAAAATATTTGTAGCAGCTCTTTTTGTAAAGGCAAAGAATTGGAAAATGAATAGATGAACATCAATTGGGGAATGGAGGAATAATTTATGATATATGAAAGTAATGGAATGTTATTGTTCTATAAAAATAATGAACAAGCTGATTTTAGAAAGGCCTGGAAAAATTTATTTAGAGGCTGAACAAAACAAGCAGAACCAGTCAAACATTGTAAACAATAACAGCAAGATTGGGTGATGATAGACTATGACATATTTGGTTCTTCTAAGCAGTTCAGTGATCCAAGGCAATCTCAATAAATTTTGGATGGAAAATGCCATCTGCATCCAGAGAAAGAACTATGGAAACTGAATGTAAATCAATACTTGCTATGTTCACTTTTTTTCCTTTTGTTTTTTTTCCTCATGATTTTTCCCTTTTGGGAAAAATATGAATGTACACGTGTAACTCCCCCCAAAGAAATGTTGTTTTCTACATGTAACTAGGGAAAATGAAAATTTCTAAATGGTTTGAGGCCAACCAGAGTTATTGATTTCTTTCCTTTCAACAAAGTACTTGCAATTTAAAAAAGCAATAATTAAGAATGCAAAAGAAAATTAAACCTCTGAAAAAGGTTTGCTCTTTATTCAGAAGAACTATGAATTTTTAAAAAATATTTTTTGTATTTCATTTAAAAATTTTAATATCTTAATCTTGAAGAATGAGGTTTCAAATTTTAAAATGTGATAGTAAAGTGTCATGTCTCTGTGACACTGCTAAAGCCAGATCATTATTAACTCTAGGCATATAGATTCAGATTTGACTCCAGAACAGACAAGTCTCAACTATTTGTGCTGTTTCTACCACAAGAGATCAGGGTCATGGACAGTCAAGAATGATTTTTTTGTTGCTTAAGAATGTATTAGATTATACTTTTTTACTATAACAGCTTTATCTTTCAATTATGTTTAGCATATTGAATTTCCTAGGTATAGTTGGAGTTTTAAGGACTGGGGACAAGCAGGAGAGAAAAGTAAGAGGGGAAGAGAATACTAGGCACTGTGCTAAGAGTTTTACATATATTTCATTTGATCTTCACAATAACCCTGCAATTATTATTGCTTTTGTCCCATTTTACAATTAAAGAAACTGAGGCAAACAATTGTTAAGAGGCTTGCCAAGGATCACACAACTAGTAGGTATCTGAGGCCAAATTGAAACTGAGGTCTCCCTCACTCCAGAACAAGTATTCTACCCACTGCACCATCTCGACATAAGCTGGGTGACAAGGAAAGCAATTTAAGAGGTAAAATTCCACCATCTTCACCACATGGTCATCTCATACCTCTTTCACTCATCAGTTGCTTCTTAGTAAAGAACCATGCTAAACCTCATTTCTTAAGGACACCATACTCAGCCTTTGAATGTTCAGGATTTTGTTTCCTAGTGATCTGCTTTAAGAAAGACTGACAAAGTATTGGTCTTACTTTTTAAAAGCCCTTTGAAACTCATACAAATATATAAGACCAAGAATTCTTTTACAATGGACATGTTATGAAGAAATAATTAAGAACAAATGCCATGAACAAATAGTTCTTAAAAGAATTGTAAACAATTAAGAATCAAATGAAATTTGGCTCCAAATCATTAATAAGAAAAACTACAAATCAAAAACAACTTTGAAGTTTCTCCTAATATCTAACAAAGTTGACAACAAATTAGAAATGAACTTTTGAGATAGTTTATGGAAAAACAAGTGTAGTAATACATTCTTGGTGAAGTTTTGATTCAACTATATTTGAAATTATACAAATACAGTAATGAAAGTGGTCATATACTTTGGCATATATTTTCCACTAGTAGACCCATGCCTTCCTTAGAAGTCAATGATAAAAAACAAAGTCCTATGTTCACTAAAACATTTACTTTAGCATGTTTTGTTACAAAAGAGAACTAGAAACAAAGTGGATATCCATTGATTGGGGAAATAATTAACCAAATTAGTATATTTTTATGTAATCACTGTGTCATTTCTTTAAAAGAACCCAAAGAATTTTGAGAAGCATGGAAATACATATATAAAGGAAATTATAAATACACATAACCAGTGAAATAATCAGAACTAGGAAAGCAACATACACAATGATCACACTAGTCTGGTAAATGGAAAGAACAGTAGCAATAACAAAACAAAAAACCAATTACAATGACCAGAAAAAGAGATGAAAGAATGAACCTCTTTCTATTCTTGGATGAGATAGAAGACTCTAAGTGTGGAATAATTCATATACTGACTTGGAAGTATATCAATTAGTTTTGATTAACTGTTTTTTCTTCTTTTTAAAAAATTTTATCTTATGAGGGATGGTTTCCTAGAAAAAAGAAAGGGAAGGATATATTCAGAAATAAAGATGATATAAAAGCATCAATCAGAGAAGAAGGCAGAGTAGCAGGAAAAATCATATTTAATGTTTCTCTCTACAACTTCTTCACAAAGATCAAGGATATATTACAAGCTAAGTCCTGATTAAAAAATGCCAAGGAAAAAAATTAGAGAAAGTAATTCATCCAACCAAAAGGACACAGACTTAGAGGTCTAGAAATATAGTGAACAAGTCTAGCCAGAAATGACCACGTAGTCAATATACATCATGCAAGAAAGGGTCCCAAATCCAAATCTTGGGCAGGGGTCAGCTGCTTACTGGCAGCTCTGTTGCTTACCAGACAAGGTTAGGTAATCAGTCCAGAACAGAATGAAAAAATGTGTACCTAATGATAATCCTGTAAAGAGAGAAGCAATTGTGAGCTCTAAGCTAGGCATTAAGCAACAATCAAGTTGCTGAGTGGCTCTGACCTCAGGAATGGAGTCAGAAAAGAATAATCAGAAGAATAGTGAACCACAGGGAAGCCTGTAGTTCTATCATGCTGAACCAACAGGGTTTTTCAGTGAGCTGACTGTTCCTGAGTTAAGCAGCAGTCTACTGAAACGTGAATCTGAGCAAACCCAAAGACACGTTGCTCAGACCCAGAAACTTGCAGATAAGGAGTCAATAATCAAATATCCTGACACTTTGAGAGCACTGAATGATTTCAGGTCCCCAATCTAATCCCTAAGAACCTGGAATAAAAACATCCAATACCTTTCTCTTTCAGAGAAAGGATTATCTCAGACATTCTCCTAGTCAGAAGTAAACAGAATCTAATATAAAAAGGCAAAATCAGCAACCCTGAAGTCAGGAGGACCTGGGTTCAAATCTGGCTTCAGAAACTTTTAACACTTATCTAGCTGTGTGACCCTGAGCAAGTCACTTAACCCCAATTGCCTCAGCAAAAAGCAAAAAAAAAAAGACAAAATCAAGAAGCTGGAAAAAATAAACAGATTTTTAAAATAGCCACCATTAAAAAGCTTTTATGGTGATAAGAACACTCAAAATACAAACCCAGAAGAAAAAAAATGGCTCTAAAATATCTATAAACAAAATATCAAAGAAAAAAATTGAGTAAAAGCTCAACTAAAATTCCTGAAAAAGAAGAAGCAAAATATTTTAATGAATTTTAAATGTTTCTTTTGAATGAAATTAAAGCTTTAGAAGGAATCAAATTGGAAAAGAAATGAGAACTATGGAAGAAAAATTTGAAAGGGGAATTGATAACTTGGCACAAAACCTTACCCAAATAACAAACTCATTGAAAATCAGATGGACCAAAGATAATTCCATGAAATAACAAAAAATATTAAAACAAAGTCAAAAGACTAAAAAGGAGAAAAGAAAATATGACATCTAGTAAGAAAAACAATTATAATATTCCAAAAGGGAAAATAATATGGAATTATATGCAAGAATAATTTACCTAGTAAAACTTTGTATTAGGGGAAGAAATAGACATTTAAAGAAAGAATTTCCAAGTATTCCTAAGGGGAAAAGTCTATAACTGAATAGAAATTTTGAAGTGTAAACACAAGAGTTTAAAGAAAGATTAAAATGTAAGCATATGTGATCATAAGGAACTTTAAAAGAGAGAGAGATAAACTGCTGACATTCTAATATAAGGAGATGATATGTTTCTCCTCCAAGTACTATCATACTCAAGGATCATACATGGACTCTAATGTATGTATGTTATGTTTTGGTAATCTTAAAAATTAAAAAGAAGGGCAAGAAGAATATGCTAGGAGATAAGGAAAAGAGAAAACAATGAAAATCATCTTGAACAATCAAGATATGCAACAAGTCTATATAAACCAGGAAAGGAAAGCTGATTATACTCAAATGTCACATTTTTTTTAACTGTTCAAAAGAGGAAAAAATGCAGACAGAGTTGGATACAGAAATACATTTCACTCGACCAGAAAATCAGGAAGAAAAAAAAAACAGATAATAAAAAGATTAAGGGAGCGATTAGTCCTAAGCAAAACATACTCTAACAAGATGTTCAAAAAAATTTATAGCAGCTCTTCTGTGGTAACAAGGAATTGGAAACTGAAGAGCTACACACAAATTGGGGGATGACTAAACAAGTTACAGCACATAAATGTGATACAATACTATTACGCAGAAAGAAATAAAGGGGATAGTTTCAGTGCAACCTGGGAAGAATTGGTCTTGCATAAATGAAGCTGCCACCATACCTCTTATAGGTGGGACACCTTGTGATCTGTACCATATAATTATGAATACTCACCCATTACTACCTTACATGTGGGGGATCTCATCCTTAGAAATTCATTTTTGAATGATAATTTTTTCTGTTACTTTCTTGCCTGTTATTGAGATTTTTGTTTTATTATTTTTGAAAGATTATTTTAATCTTTTCTTGGATATTATCAGTAATAATTTTGAACTTTTTTGATGTTATCTGGTAGGAATTTTGTCCATTCACTTTTATTTCTCAATTACTTAATTTTAAATATTTTGCATTTAATATTTTATTTTTTCCATCCTGACACTCAAAAATGTTTTTGTTTCATATTTTTTACTTTTCTTTTGCTCCCAATTAGATTTTCACCTCTCCACTCAGATTTTTATCTTATTTTTTTTCTTTAGTATAAGCAAGACATTGTAGCTACAGCTACAATGTGTTTGCCATTTTGTTTTCATTTTGGGAATGAACACATTTTGCATACTTTTTGTTGATCTATTGTATTTCCACTATAACCATTTATTTCAGGAAAGTTCTACTTCACTGTTAATTTCATTTTCATTTTATTGGGTATTCTTCTTAGCCTTTTAGGGACAATCATTTTTCCCATAATCTATATAAAACTGACATGAAAACTATCATGTGTCATTGATGTTACTATTATTAATGTAGGTACTATATTAATGATGCCTTGGGGTTATGTGCTTATAAGCACAAGCAAGTGTTTTAATTTACAACATAATGTTTGTATATTTATTTGCTATATTTGGATACTATGTAACAAGATCCTAGGGATTTCTGTTTGAAGGTTTTGATTTTTTGTTTTGTTTTGGTTTGGTTTTGTATCAACTGGCTGATACAGCTATTTCAACTATTATAACTATGAATCTGAGTAAGTGCCAAAAGTTTCCAAGTGTACCTTCTTCACTCTTGGTCACTCATCATCTCCAATTCTATGATTTTTAGATCAATATTTGTGTGCTTCCATGTTTAGCTTATATCAAATGGCTTGGTGTCTTAGGGAGGGTTGGGGAAGAGGGAGAAAAATTTGGAACACAAGATTTTGCAAAGGTAAATGCTAAAAATTATCTTTGCATGTATTTGGAAAATAAAATACTTTTAAAGATTTGTGTGCTTTTATATCCATTAGAGTCATTCTGTACCTTCTTCGTTCCATTTTCTGGCTGCTCAATGTTCTAAATTATTTTTTTACATTTTCTTTAATCTTTTATTTCTTCCACCATCATCATTTTCACAGAGAGAGAAGCAGTCTGAAATGTTGGATCCAAGTGCATAGATATTGGACTCTGGAGACCTCAGTTCAAATACTTAGCAACTGTGTAATCATGAGTAAATCACAACTTCCCAGCATCATGCTGTCCTCATTTTAGACTTGGGAGAATAGCACTTTTTATTAAATCACAGATCAAAAGTTGTAAGAGAGCTCAGAGGTCATCTAGTCTAATCCCTCTCAATTTACAGAAAGGCATAAAAATGATTTGTCCAAAATCACACTATTTCAGAGGCAGGACTTGAACCAGAGTTAATGTTTGTTATGCTACACAAGCAAATTGATAACATATTTGTGGATTCTATCATTTGAATACTAACGATGGCTGTTAATATATAAATATAAGTTAAAACTTTATAAATCTCACTGATAGTGACAGTAAGCCTTATTTTTTCTAAATAACACAACTGACATTTAGCACAACTAACAAAATCCTCTTATTTCTATAAAATGGTGAGATGGGGTTGGGGGGGACAACTAGGAAGCTTAGTTTTATAATCACATAAGAGAACCTGAGTGATATAAGTGATATAAATTTCAAAAATAGATTAACTAGATTTTTAATTAAAATTTGGATGTTAAATTTTTTTAAGTTAATTCAATATAAACCACAACATAGCATTTCTACTCCCTTTGCTTTTGTCCGCTTGCATTTTTTATTTCCTCCTCAGGTTATTTTTTACCTTATGTCTTAGTCCAATTTTTCTTGTGCAGCAAAATAACTGTATGGATATGTAAACATATATTGTATTTAAAATATACTTTAACATATTTAACATGTATGGGTCTACCTGCCATCGAGGAGAGGGGGTGGGGGGAAGGAGAGGAAAAGTTGGAACAGAAGATTTTGCAAGGGTTAATAAGTTGAAAATTTACCCATGCATATATCTTGTAAATAAAAAGCTATAATAATAAAAAAAATAAATTAAATTAACTCAAATAAATCAGCTGGAAATGTATCCTTCATGTTTTAAAATATAGAATGTTGATTTCTCTATATTCAACCTAATGTAGGCAATTTTATAGAATGAATAAAATATCTACCTTAGAGTCAAGTCAGAAAGAACTGAGTTCACATTCTACCAATGACTCCAGTTTTTAAGATATAATTTATAGTTTCTTATCTTTTTCAGTAGAGAAAGTTAATATATCAGGCATTTCCTAAACCAATGAAACCATAAGCCTAAAAACTCCCTCCCATGCAATTCAAATAAAATTGTTTTGATCATTTCTTCTCCATACCTAAAAAAACAAATACCACATAAAGCAGTCTGAACTACATTTAATCTTAATTGTACCTTAGTTTACTTGTGCTTGACAATCCACTTATATGATTTCCAACATAAAGGAGAGGCAGAGGAAATAGCTGCAATTTTAAAAAATGAAAGTGTGGTAGTTATTATAGATGTAACATTTTAAAAATATAAATATGACTCCAAAACATACATCAACAATGGAGAAGAATGTATTTTTCCAAGAATGATCATAGATTTGCATTGATTCATCTTATACTCTTTTCCAAAGTTTGCTTTGAAATCAAGGATATGCATCTGTAAAACTGTAAGCTAGGTTTAAAATCACAACAAGTAGGGGAGGAAGGGAGGAAACTAACTACAAGTTGAAGCCATGATCTTGCCACCTCAGCACAGAATCTTACTGAGTTATCCAAGCCTGAGTATTCATCCTTGCAAAGTATGCCCTGAGTTATATCCTCTTTTACAATTTATGATTTTCCACATTCTTGAGATGGAGACAAAAGGATCTAGATACATTGAAAGATATAACCAAGGTTAAATAGAATATTAGCAACATCATTTTGACACACTGGACTTCAATCTCCTGAATCCGCTGAGTTATGCATAAAGCTATTATTGGGAAGCTACTAAAGAAAATGAAATGTATAATAAATCACAGGCAATTTTTTAAAGGAAAAAAAAAACTTAGTCTTTCATAAAATCACACAAACCCAACATTAGAAATGTTTTAAGCAAAGGCAACATAAAGCTTAATAGTATAATGAATAGAATAACAAATTCAAGACATGGATTAAAATCCTGTTTCTAACACTAGCTGTTGACAAGCAATTCTTGCACCTATCAGATATGTGACTATGGATAAGACACTTGAGCTCTTTAAACCCTTTTGCCTCCATGTCTGTCAGTCTCTTTATCTATAGAATAAGGATAATCACACCTATAGACTCTAACTCAGAGAATTGTTGTAAGACTCAAATGAAATGTACATATACATATATAAATATATATAAAGTTTTTTGAAAACTTTGAAGTTCTATACAAGGTGTTCGAAATGTCTTAAATCAGCTTTAATAGCTTAAAATTGCCCCAAGACATTTGGAACATCCTGTATAAAGTCAGCTATTACCACTACCACTACCACACTATTACTACTACTGCTGCTGCTGCTGCTGCTGTTGCCATTTAGCTGAACTACAGGCAATAGAGTCAACACACCTTCTTTTGATGTTCATAGAAAGTGACCCAACAATTTAGAGATGGTGTTTTGTTCTAAAACAAATCACTAGAGCATGTACTAGAATTAGTTCCAAATATGGAGTGGTTGCAACAGAGAGTAACAACTTTATATAAAAGATTTGCCTTCAATATTTGAGTCTTAAAAGAAATTAGAACTAAGAATTCTATCATAGTCGGCAGTCTAGTTATCATTATGCAAATCGATTAACCAAAATACCATCTGGATTCCAATAGCAAAGGAGTTCTAATCTCACCCCTAAGCATAGCAACTAGAAAAAAAAAAAAAAAAAAAAAAAAAAAAGTAGAGTATTGAGACTTAATATACCCAAGCTAAAGGAGATTCAAGCATTTTGCCGTGAACTCTGCCCAGAAAGAAAATCCACATTTTATGGGGCAGAATTTTTTTAAATGAAAGAATGTATAGATTTGTTGATAAAATAAGATTAGATGTTTGAATCTGTCATATTAATAGGGACATAACAATACAAAGCAGACAGTGAATATCAATGGAAATCAAAATCAGTCCACAATGGAAAATAAAAAACAATGTACTGTTTCCTTTAAAATACTTTGGATTATTCACTTAGATGTAAGAGTTCCAGGTTTCCCTGTTCCACTTGCTACAGTGAAAGGGGTTTGAACACAGGAATCTACTTTCACCATCACATAACTTAAGGGGATCTGTCTTTGCTTGTGTCTGACTTCAAAGATCCACAGAAGTCCCAGGTGAGTAAGATGGTTTCATTGGAAAAACTGAGGTATAGGAATAAGGGCAAGATATATAATTTCATTGATATATGGAACTCTCAAATGAAGGAACTCCTTCTTCCAATGCAGGCAGCCACAACACTACAATTAGAAGTCTTAGGAAGCTGCCTAGAGCACTGAGAGATTAAGTCTTTTCTAAGGTCACACGGTCTTTATGTGTCAGAAGCAGGATTTGATACAGGTCTTTCCAGCTCTAAAATCAGCTTTCAAATTCACTATGGATTTCTTCCCCTCCACTCTCAGAATACCTCCTGTCATTCACTCTATGTTCTCTAACATTTTCACATGCTTTCCACAACAACTAGAAGTACTTTTATTACATACCTTCACTGGGATGTTTTTGTTAAAATCAGGGAACTGAATAATTTTATTTAACTTAGATACATATAGTATCACTATGGTGGTTGCCATCTAAAGAGAAAGAAATACCAGTAAAATGCATGAAAGAACTCTTAAGCATTAAAAATCATTAAAGTAGATAATATAATAAAGAACTATTATGACAATTGTGAGATGCAGAAAAATAACAAATTCTTGAGATTTTTTTTATTCTGGTCATTCCAGCCACATTATTTGTATAAGTCATTTGTTAAAATAAAAATATTTTTAAAGCTTTTCCTTTATTTCAAGTACATATATATACATAATGTTATATAAATATATAATTAATATATTATATAACATATGTTTATAAAATATATATAAATAATATACATATATATATGTATTTATATGTGATATATATACATATTCCTCCTACTACGCCCTTGCAATAGCCCAAAAGAATTTGTTTCAGATCCAATGTGCACAAAGTTTACAAGAACTATGATATATTGATATGATAAAGGCCACCACCAATAATCATAGATGGCTATATAAGACTATAAAATTTATCAAGTGATCTCTCCCCACCACCACAGCCACCACCCCGCCTTTGTCCCTTATTTTTCAGAGTTAAGAGAATATGAAAATATGACCCTGCATATAATGTCAGTTTTACTTGATATGTTGACTAGATTTAAGCCTTTTTCATTTATCATTGTATCATGTATCATTATTGGTGAAAGGAAGAAAAATACATAGTGCAAAAAGTATGTGTTGTAAAAACACATGTGTTGTAAAAACAAAAAAAATTAATAAAATGTATTTTAAAAACTAATAACTACCTAATAATTAACTACCTTGTGAGATAAGTCTTAGAACTGTGAAACCTTGGAGATAATTATAATAAAGGCCATTTATGGCATTCTAAGGTTTAGCATATGCTATACTTTATAGAAAAATATTTCATTTTGATATTCATAAGAACCTCGTGAGACAAGAGGTACAGATAATATCCATTTTTTACAAATAAGAAAACTGAGAGTGTTAAAGAGTCTTGCTTTGGGTCATAGCTGGTAAGTATTTGAAGTGGAATTTTAAATCAGGTCTGCTCAACTTCTATTCCACCATTCTCTATATTCACTAAATTTCAAGTATGGTGCTACATGGAAGATGAGATTCTCATGAAAAGAAAAGAAATATATAGCAAGATCTCATCAAATGAGTGAATGAAAGAAAATCATTTATTAAGTGCTATTATGTGACTAGTTATAGCAATGGTATGGCTAGAAAATGGGAAATGAAATCTCATCTTAAGGAAGTGAAATCTTTATAATCAAATGCTTTTTAAAAATAATGAACAAAGGAAAAGCAGAGTGGAATCTTGTATTCTCAACATCTCTATATCTTTCAATCAATTGTGTGATATGATTTACTGTAGAACACTACTTGTGAAAATCTGCCTGCTCTTTTTAATACCCTCATAGAGATTGCCCTTGATATATATACATTGGATTGGAGTGTAAGGATTCAAAGCAGAGAGGCTAATGTGGTAACAATTGTATTAGTCCCTACAAGGGGTAGTGAGGACTTGAATCAGGGTCACACAGGGCGACTGTGTAAGTAGAAAGAAGGGGGCATATGTAAAAGATGTTATAGAATTTGAAAGTTAAAGATTGGCAGCTAATTGGATATGGAGGGTGACTGTGAATGAGAACTTGAGCACAATAAGGAGATTGTAAACTTGGGTAAATAGCAGTATTGGTACTGGTAATAGGCTAATTCAGAAGAAGGGTGGGTTTTGGTGATATGCCTTTTGTACTTAATTTTACTGCTCCTTGGAACACAAACTCAGACTATCAGTATTATGTAAAATAGATTCATAACATATATTTTAAAGACAAGTGTTCTAGTTAACATAGTACTGGACTTGCAGTATGGAAGACCTAGGTCCAAATATAGCTTCTGATATTAGTTGTGTGACCCTAAGCAAGAAACAATTTCTATGAGACTCAGTTTCCCCATCTGAAATAATATTACCTTATTTACCTCAAGTTTGATGTGAAACATAAAAAAATAATGTATATTAATTATGTTGTAAATTTTAAAATACTATCTAAAATCTTATCATTTTACTTTGAAAATGAATTGAAAGAAATTAAGAAAAACAGATGCTTTAATCATTTTTATCATTACGTTCATTGTTGTCTTCATTACTAACAATTCTAGACTATAATCAGATTTTATCTAAGCCAGATTTTCAGGGAAAAGTACATCTCAATGTTTAGTACAAATAAATTATACTGTTTTAGCTATGTATAACCAGATTATGGATGTTTTTATGTCAACTAGTACAGAAAATGAATAGTCTCACTCAGACCTAGTAAATATGCAATCCTGAAGTTTAAGTTCTGGGAAAAAGGAAAAAGAGGGACTCTTACTGCATAATAAAGATTTTATTTGTGATTCAGTGTAAGTTATTGAATATTTTAACATCTTTACAACAAATTTTATTTTAGAGATTTTTATTTAGATGATTATATTTTCATTGTTCATATTAAGTTTGTCATACAGAAGGAGTATAATATAAGAAAAGATGGCCTCAAAGTCAGGAAGACTAGGTTCAAGTCCTCCTTCTGATTAATACTAGCCATGTGGTCTTAGGCAAGTCATTTAATTTTGCATCATCTCAGGTAATTTTCTAAGAAAACACAGCTTGGCAATGAAAGAGGAAGTTCCTCACCAGAGGGTAGCTCCCTATACTATTAAAATCCCAGGATCTACTAAAACAAACAAACAAACAAAAAAAGATCCTGGTAACACAGGAATGCCAGAATTTAAGATACTGAATAGACTTGCTATTGAAGGCAATTTAAAAATTAGAATTCCAATTCATTCATTAGAATTCTTTCAAGAGAATGGTTCCTCTGCCAAGTATTTATTCTATAATTTTATCTCAGAATTTTAGGATTAGAAGGCACTTAAAAATCATCTATTTCAAACATTTCATTTCAAAAGCCACTCTGAAATCAGATCATTAGTTTATTATTCTACAAACAAAAGCATTTAAGACTTTGCCAGCAATACTACCAATAGATAAGAAATTGGTTTGTTTCACTTACCTGTCCAATTCCAAGAACTAAGGGTGATGGAAAACTACAAAGAATACAGAACAATAAATACACTTTAGCATATAATAAAAAGTTGGTGAAATGACAAAATATGCATAATGAAAATAACATGAATGGGGATGGAGATTTTTTAGTCAGTGTAAATGCAAATATAAAATGTAAGGACATTGCTTAATTTTTTCAAACTGAGAAGATTAATACATTCAATTCATTAATGTTATTTAACGTTAAAAGCATGTTTCAATATTTGGTCACATACTTTGATTATTTATAAAATAATATTTCCTTTTTTTCCAAATTACTCTTGCCCAAATTTTTTTTACAAATTTACCTATCCTTGAATTTGTAAGAGATCTCAAAAGTCAGCTAATCCAGCTCAAATAGAAACAAAAATCACTAGAAAGCCACTTGTGAAAAGTGCATTATGAAAGGGAGTCATTTTAGGTAATGGTTAGTGTACATAGCTGATGGCATCCCCTCCAAATGTAAATCTGTGACTTTATGATCTTCAACAAGTAAAAATAATAAGTCATAATTATAGCTAGCATTTACATAAGGCTTTAAAGTTTGCAAAACACTTTACAACTATTATTTCATTTGATCCTCAAAACCACCTTGGGAGGTAAGTACTATTATCATTTTCATTTTACATAACAGGAAAGTGAGGGACATAGTAGACAAATGACTTATCCAGGATCATACAGCTAGTATCTGAGACCAGATTTTAACTCAGATCTTCCTAACTCCAAGCCAAGTGCTCTATGAACTGCTACAACTAGCTGCCTTATTAAATAAAAAACGTTTGTGATCTGACCTGAGCAGACTATTCCCAGTCTTAGTTAGAATGCTTCTCAATGCAGGCTAAAACCTCATTAGCACATTGTTTACTCATATTAGACATCCAGTTTACCAAAATTCTTATATCTTTTTTTTAAAGAGATGAACTGCTATTAAGTCACTCTCCATTTTGTACTTAGATACTTGAGAATGCCAAGAGCATGTAAGCTATGGGGCTTAATGACACTCATTCTCATGTTGTTTGTTTTTGCCTGGTCATGCTTTTCCTTTACAACATCTTCTACATCATTCCTCCTAATCAAGTTACTTGTGATATGCCATTGATTCTTTGGAAACTGGGGCATTCTATGAATTAAACATATATGATCAGACATATGTGATAAGACAATATAAACAGAACAATGCTGGAATTTTTAAATGGACTTTTATTTCAAAGAAAAGATTGGGATTACTAATTTCCCCCAAACAATCTAGTCTGTAGTCTTATTCTTGTTCAATTCTGAGTTTATCTTATTGTCCATTTGCACTTTCGGCCCATGATATATGTGCTAATAGACTAACTCTATAGGTTACATTATCTACACAATTGCAAATCATAATGTTGAATATCTACTTGTTTTATTCCTATGTGGATCATTTGATTAAACTCTTTTGAGTGATTACAGATCTTATTTAAGAAGATTTGAAATGCTCCAGGATTTGAAGCTATCAGCTTAATACTATCTACAAATATAGTCATCTGGATTTTACTATCTGTAAAATATCCTTCCTCAACCTGAACTTTTCATTGAATTTCCTGAATAACTGTGGCAAATATTTTATTGAGCATTTTAGCTTTAATTGAGCATACCTTATGCCTCGTTTCATATTAATAATCAGATGAGCAAATAAAATTTTCTCATTAGATCTTTTTAGGTATTTTAGATAGTGCATGCATATGCATACACACACACACACACACACACACACACACACACACACACACACATACACACACACACGCATTTATGGCAGACTACTTGTTGGAGAACCCAAAAAGAGACATTTTGCTCTACTTTTCATCAACAAGAAATAAGCACAGTGAAGATCTTAAATTCTCTAAAGCTTTCCTGAATTATATAATGGTCACCATGCAAAAGTCAACTTGTCCCCTTTCAATAATTTCACCTAGTATACCCTTAATTCATTGGTAGCTTATTCTTTTTTTTTTTTTTTTGCATACAAGATGGCCCTGAAAAGATGAAGCTGAGAAGTAATAATAGAAAGAAACTTCAAGTGGAGATGCCCAGCAGGGTCTACATGTCCAGCAGCAATGAGGAAATTAAATATCTAGCAGAAAGCAATGTGAAACAATCACCAAAGGATATGTCCTGCAATCTCGGAGCTGGTATTGTTCTAGTTATGTATATTCTCTACTTGTGACCCCACTTCAAACAATGCATACTACCTATACAGGGACAGTGTTCCTTATGATGGTATGTGTATTTGTGGAAGAGTATGTCTCAAATTTATAGCATGTTTTTCACCATTTTCCTCCTTGACAACTTTTGCACCAAAGTAACTGACAAAGAAGGAATACATTCATTTTTTTTGGAAGCTCTTACAAGTTCTTCATACAATTATTCCACTTTTTGAATAAAACCAGGAAAACATTACACAAAGTAACAGCAAGATCCTGTGATAATCAACTATGATAGGCTCAGCTCTTCTCAGCAATACAAAATCAAGTAATCAGGGTTTTTTTGGGGAGAAGGGTCTAGATAATATTCTTACATTTAAGATCTTCCGTAATGAAAATTCAATTATCTCAGTTTTCATTTTATATCTTCTTAGTTACAGCTATTCTGTCACAAGTGAGAAGAGTCACATATTCAAGACAGAAAGAATCAATACCACAAGTCAAAAAAAAAAAAAGAGTCACAGATGAGAGAAGACATTCTAAATGGATCATATGAGTATCATACATGTAAAAGGATTCAAAGTAAACAGGCCAGTTTCCAACCTAAGGAATCAGATGATGATGCCCTGAAACATACAAAGGTAGAGGACAAGGAAAGCAAAGAAATAGTAAATTACTATTACGGCATTAAAAATGATGAAAGGAATGGCTTCAAAACAATTTATGTGAACTGATATAAAGTGATATGAACAAAACCAGAATAATGTATACAATATACATGACTATACACAAATGACAACATTGTGGGAAAAAATTTACAAAGATTTAAGAACATTGATAAACACAAAGACCAATCATGATACTGGAGGATATAAAACAAAGCATGCTAATTATTTTTTTGAGAGAGAATTGATGGAGCTGAAGTGCAAAAAGTGACATATATGCTTTGGTCACTGCCAAATTTTCAATTTATTCTGAACATTTGTTATAAGGATTGTTTTTCCAATTGTGAAGAAAGGAATAGAAGATCAATTTAATTTTTAAAAATAAAATTATGATTTAATAGCCTAAAATATCCACTACGTGTTCATGTCTTATCATCACACACTGTGAGTATGATCCTACACATTGTGAGTATGGCTCTGGGCAAGTCACAACCTCCCAATTCCTTCTCTCTCTCTCTCTCTCTCTTTCTCTCTCTCACTCTCTCTCTCTCTCTCTCTCTCTCTTTCTCTCTCTCTCTCTCTCTCTTTCTCTCTCTCACTCTCTCTCTCTCTCTCTCTCTCTCTCTCTCTTTTCATACACACACTCACACATACACATAGTGTGTGTTTATTTATATGAATAGTTTATATATACACATGTGTATACACATGTGGGTATACATTTATACATAAACAAATACATACATTCATGTAAATAGGCACAAACAGCAAAGAAGAAGCAAATCAGACATGGTTTTTCCTCCCATTCTGTAACCCTTTGTAAGAATAGAATAGAGAAAGGAAATTTCACAGAATGGTAGAATTTAAGAGTTGGAAGGCACCTCAGTAACATCTAGTCCAATGGAAAGGAATCCTCTCTACAAGACAAGTGATTATTCAGTCTTTGCCTGAGGACCTAGAAGAAGGAAAAACCCATTACCACTTCAGACAGTTCATTCTAGTTTTGTCCAGCTCTAATTTTAGAAAAGTTAATTTCCCCCTCTTTCCTAAAAAAAAGAAATGAAAAATATTATGCACAACAGCAACAATATAATGAAGATAACATTGAAAGATGTGAGTTCTGGTTCAATACTATGTTTAATGGTTCCATCTGCTTGATATGAAAATTCATTTCCTTCTTTTCTGGTATGAAATGACAAACTAAAAGAATACATGGAGGGGCAGCTAAGTGGAGCAGTAGATAAAGTACCAGCCCTGAAGTCAGTAGGACCTGAGTTCAAATTTGATCTCAGACACTTAACACTTTCTAGATGTGTGACCCTGGGCAAGTCACTTAACCCCAATTGCTTCAGCAAAAAAAATAATTAATGATTTGAAAAAAAAAAATTTTTTTAAAGAATACATGGAGAAAGTCTAGAAGAATTTATAAGCACTGATGCAAATTAAAGTAAGCAGAACCAGGAAAACAATATATACTATGATCATAACAATGTAAATGAAAAAAGGGGAAAAAACAACAATCATGAATGCTGTTCAATTAAAAGGATTAAAAACCTTAGTTCTGAAAAGGTAAGACTATGGACCTCCTTCCCTTATTTACATAATTGAGAGACCATGGATGTGGAACACTATATATACTATTGGGTAGAGCTGATGTATTCATTAATTTGGCTAACCTGCCTCTTTTTCCTTCTCTCCATTTTATTTTGTGATGGGAGAGAAATGGATCTCCTTGTATTAAGATGAAGACATATTTTGGAATAGAGATAATTAAAAAAAAAACAAAAAAGTTTAAATGGCAAAGCATATGAATAGATAGTTACATCTGTTTATTCGTTGCAATAATTATATTTAAGAGAGAAAGTGTGTTTGTGTGTGTGTGTGTGTGTGTGTGTATGTTTGTGTTTTGGGGGAATGTATAAAAGAGTTACTTATTGCAAAATTATTATGTATCCAAATAAGAACTTTTTTAAAAAATTAAGGAAAAATGTTCTCAGTGATGAAGAAAGTCAAGGAGAAATCACCTTCAGATCCTTGCAGAGGAATTTATTATCTAAAAGAATTAGCAGATTCAGCATTGTCTTTACTGGGCCTATGATCTAAAGAGAGAATAAAGGAGGAAAATGGAACCACATGTACAAAAATGTCAGTGGCAGCTCTTTTTGAAGTGGCAAGAAACTAGGAACTGAGTGGATGCCCATCAGTTGGAGAATGGCTGAATAAGTTATGGTCTATGAATGTTATGGAATATTATTGTTCTATTGGAAATGATCAGCTGGATGATTTCTAAGAGGCCTGGAGAAACTTACATAAAATGAGTAGAACCAGGAGATCATTGTACGTGGCAACAGCAAGATTATACAATGATTCTGATGGACGTGGTTCTTTTCAACAATGAGATGATTCAGGCCAGTTCTTGTGTTCTTGTGAGCAATCTGCACCCAGAGAGAGGACTATGGGGACTAAGTATTTTCACTCTTTTTATTGTTGTTTGCTTGCTTTTTGTTTTATCATTTTTTTCCTTTTTGATCTGATTTTTCTTGTGCAGCATGATAATTGTAGAACTAGGTATAGAAGAATTGAACATGTTTAACATATTTTGGATTACTTGCCATCTAGGGGAGGGACTGAGGGGAAGGGAGAGAAAAAAATTTGGAACACAAAGTTTTATAAGGGTGAATGTTGAAAATTATGCATGTTTTAAAAATAAAAAGCTTTAATTTTTTAAATTAAAAAAAAGAATTAGCAAAGGTTTGTTTGAGAGTTTTTTTTAATACAATTCAACATTCATTTAGCATGTTACGTGCAAAACATTGTACCTATGCCAGCTGTCAGATAATACCCAAAAATAATCTATTTTAAAGAAAACACCAGAAAGAACAGTCCCTAACCTACTTTGGTAAACCAATTCAATGTCTTAAAAAAAAGTCTTTATTCTAGAATATTTTTCCTTATATTCTGTTCCAAGACCAAAATCTCAGAAAGTCACAAAATTAAGCAAGCAATATTTACCTGGGTAGCCCTGACAAACCAAAACAATCAGGGAAAAATAAATAGAAGAAAAAAAGGAATCAAAGGATAGGCAAGGAAAGAAAACAGAGAATGGCTTTTTAAATGGCTTCTAATTAAAAAACTGTGATTATCGGACACTGTCCCATGTCACACACTTTCACTTTTCTCATAATCACCCAGTGAAGTTGATAGTATAATTACTGTCCTTCTGTTTTATAAACAACTTACCCAAAGTCACTCAGGTAATAAAAAAAAAATCAAAAGTGGAATTTGAACTCAGTTCCACTAACCAATAATGTTTTTATCAATAGGGGTATAGACCTAGAAGACATAGAAGATTGTTGATTTAGTCAAATTTCAAGATTTAGTTATTCATAAACAGAAAATAAGACTTCTGCCTTAAGAGTCTACTTTGGTAGTATGACATGAATACCAAATGCAGGAAAATTATTTTCCAGAGAAATATATTGAAAGATAAAGAGTATCACTGACCACCTTCCATGATAACAAAGGAGGTATCAGAGTATTAGGCAACAAGCATTTAAGTGCATACTGTGTGCCAGAAACTGTGTTAAGCACTGAGGATACAAAGAAGGGTAAAAACACAGTCCCTTAAGCAACTCATATTCTTTTTTTAATAGTATTTTATTTTTCCAAATACACTTAAAGATTGTTTCCCAGATTCATTTTTGTAAGACTTGTGCTACAAATTTTTCTACCTCTTTCCTTGATCTTTCCTAAGACAGCAATCTGATATATATTAAACACATGCAATTAATCAAAATCAGATTAAAAGGGAAAAAACCCCACCAGGAAAAAAAAGCAAGCAAGCAAAGGTAAAAATACTATACTTCAATCCATATTCAATTTCCATAGTTCTCTCTCTGAATGCAAATGTCATTTTCTATCCCAAGTCTATTGGAAGTCTTGAATCACCACTTTGCTGGAGCTAAATTGATCACATAATTTTGTGGTTATTTTGTGCAATGTTCTCTTGCCTATTTCACTTAGCATCCCTAAGTCTTTCCAGGTTTTTCTGAAATCAGCCTACTCATTATTTCTTATAGAACAAAATATTCCATTACATTCATATAACATAACTTTTTAAACTGATTCCTCAACTGATGGGTATCCATTCAATTTCTAATTCCTTGCCATTACAAAAAGAGCTGCTACAAATATTTTTCTACATGTGAGATCTTTTCCCTCTTTTATGATCTTTTTTAGCCCAAGAAATTTGGGAAGATTGGCAAGAAAGGTCTGTCTCAGGTAAAAAAAAGGAGAATTTAATCCAGAACAGGAAGTGTCCCAGCAAACCAGGAAGAAGTCCCATTTCAGTAAACCAGAAAATCTTGAGTCTTAGTGAAGTAGGGCAGACAAATGTAAATGATACTACTCCTCAAGTATAGTATCAAAGAAATTCCTGACATTTTGGAATCAAGGGACAAAATAAGCATTGAAAGAACCCATCAATCACCTCAGGAAAGATATCCTAATGTTTAACAGATGTTTATTTCCTTAATATCTCATCTCTCTCTCCCCACCCCCATTAAGAAAAGGTGAGAGAAAAGTATCATTAAATAGGGTGATAAAACAGAAGGAGAGAGGAGAGGAGAGCAAAAAATAATAATAATAATAATAATAATCTTAAAAGTGTTTACAAGAAACACATTTAAAGTAGAAATAGTAAAATTAAGGAGCTAAGGTCGAATATACTATGCTTCAGCTGAAAGGAGAAAAAACAGGATAGCAACCTTCATCTCAGAAGAAATAAAAGAAAAAAATAAATCTAAATAAAACAGATAAGGAAACTAAATCTTGCTAAAAGGTATCATAGGAAATGAAGTCAATACTAAACATATATGCACCCAATGGTATAGCATCCAAATTCTTATAGGAGAAGTTGTCAGTTACAGGTTCATGAACAAACAAGAAATAGAGAGTATTATACAATGTAAAACAGACAATTTTATTATATAAAATTTTAAAAGCTTTTGCACAAACAAAACCAAGGCAACCAAGATTAGAAAGAAAACTGGGAAACAATCTTTATAGAAAGCATCTCTAATAAAGATCTCATTTCCCAAATATAGAGAGACGTTCAGATTTATAAAAATAAAAGACATTCTCCAATTAATATATAGTCAAAGGATTATGAACATTGCAGTTTTCAGTTAAAGAAATCAAAGCTATCTATAGGCATATGAAGAAGTGCTTTAAATCACTTTTAATTACAGAAGTGAAAATTAAAACAATCCTGAGATAGTTCACACCTATTAGATTGGCTAATATGAGAAAAAAGGAAAATGATAAATGTTGGAGGAGATGTGGGAAAATTGGAACACTAATGCATTGTTGGTGGAATTGTGAACTTATCTACCCATTTTGGAAAGCATTTTGGAACTATGCCCAAAGAGCATTCAAGCTGTGCATATCCTTTGATGTAGCAATAAGACTACTAGATATATATTCCAAACAGATCATAAACAAGGAAGAAAGGACCTGCATATATAAAATTATTTATAGCAGTCCTTTTCATGGTGGCAAAATATTGGAAATTAAGGGTATGTCCAGTAGTACAGGAATGGCTAAGCAAGTTGTGGTGTATGAATGTAATAGAATATTATTGTGTAATAAGGAATGCCAAACAGGCAGATTTCAAAAAAAAAAAATCTGGTAAGACTTGTTCTAACTAATGCCAAGTGAAATGAACAGAACCAGTTAAACATTGTACACAGTATCAGCTACATGTCATGATGACTCAGTGTCCAGCAGCACAGTGATCCAAAACAAATATAAAAGGCCCATGAAGGAAAATGCTATCCACATCCAGATAAACTGATAGACTCTGAATGCAAATCAAAGCATACTTTTTTCACTTATTTTATTCTTTTTTGTGGGTTTTTTTCTTTTGGTTTGTTTCTTCTTTCATATTTGTGATTAATATGGAAATACATTTTTATATAACAGCACATGTATAACCTTTATCAAACTGTCTACCATTTTAAGAAGAGGGAAGGGGAGGGAGGAATGGAATAAAAATTGAAACTCAAAATCTTGCACAAATGAATGCTAAATGAGCAAAGTGGATGAAGACAAGAGAAGCCTAATGGGTTTAGCAATAAAGGAATCATTAGTAGCTTTGGTGGAAACAATATTCGATAGTGTGGTAGAATTGAGAGAACTTGATAATATAAGCAGAACCATGTCTTTTCAACTCCTTTTTGTCTATTTGAAAGTAAATGAACTAAATCTAATAAACCAGAAAAGCCACTCATAAACGGCCTACCTTAATCTATACCAATATGCCATAAAGAGAGAACAAGAAGACACATATTGCTCTTGGATTGAGTTTCCATAATCTATGTGAATGGTAAATAGCTTAGAAAGGTCATTTTATCCTATAACAAAGTTTTGTTGAACACAATAGGAAACTAAAATCTCTCAAGCAGCTAAGATGAGGATCATCTTTCTGTAAATAAGCTTTCCTTTATAATTTATTATAACCCAATTATTCCATGAAAAGAAAATGTGGTTTCAAAGAAATTTAACCCTCTCTGACAAGAAAAAGTGTAATGAAAGTGTCTTATCCATGTTATACAACTATATGACATACCAAAATATCATATATTTTGATGTTACACAGAAATTCTAATTTTATTTCCACTGGCTTATTTTCTTAAGGCATAGTACTAGTTTCTACAATTTCAAGGAATTTCCTGCTCCTTTGTCTCAGAATTTCTTCATACTTAGATATGAAAGATACTTTTCCTTTTAAAATCTGATTCTGTGTATCACATGATCACCTTTTGCCTTCAGAACATAATTAGTATATATTAACTTTGTAACACTTGTTGCAAGAAGTATTATATGTATGATAAGGCATTACCAATTTATTTGCCAAATGAATATATACTACAGAAGATGTTCACAAAGGAATGTCTTCCTTTTCCAGCCTCTACTATATAACATCATTAGCTTCCTTCAAAGCACGAATCATAATGGAATTTTTCTTGATTCCCTCATACTTGATCCCCTACTTCTTCTGAATCTAGAAATTTCACTCCAATTGGATAAAACACAAATGAAATATACACAGAATAATATGAAGTGACTCCCTTAAGGGCAGATACAGATACTTTATGATTTTTAATTTGTACCCCTGGTGTCTACCCCAGTAACAGCTCCTAAATGGACCCATTATTTCAGTTATTGGTACTTTACCCCCATGAATTTGCTATTTATGATTTAGGCTTGAGGGTAAATTAGCTTGTAGTCTTCCTGAAGTTATATCTTAATTCTTCCATGTATGTAAGCATACCAGTATGTGACACATGCTCCCTTTGGATTAAAGATTATGGAATGTGGAATCTAGAACTGGAAGGGATCACAGACACTATGTTTAGTTCATAAACTTCACTCTTTACAAATAAGGAAAATGAGGCCTAAAAGGCCTAATACTTGCCCAAAGTCACAAATACAGGATCTAAAACTTTACTTGTACCCAGAGAATTCTGAATTCAAAGCACTATACAACACTTCAGTTTGTGCTGTTGTCCCATGGGAATGTTCCTTTAAGACCCTTTAAGATCAGAAGTTTTTAACCTTTTTTTCCATACCACAGAACCTTTATCAGTTTGATGAAGTCTATTGGACAAACTTCTCAGAATAATGTTGTTAAATATATGCCCAAGTTCCCAGCTACTTCCAACTGGTAATTCCAGTACAGATAATTCCAAGGCAGGAGTTTTCAAACTTTTTCCAGTGTATGTGGTAGGAAAACAAAAGATTCATAAAAATGTTGGCATCCTAAACTAAAAGAAAGACTGATTTCCTTAATTTTGTCCCCAGAACTCAATTCAAACTGTCCATGTCCCTTTGAGGCCCTATCAGAAACTATGGCTTATTTATTTTGCTTGGCCTCTTCAGTGATTGAAAAAAAAAAAAAAAGGGAGGGCAAAACATTTGGTTTAATATGCTGGTGCTAGGTAACAGTATCAGAATAAATCAGAAATCACAAAATGATGGGAAAATTAAAGAAAAAAATTCTTTGAAACTTTTTGACCCTAGGATCAAGAATTAATGAATTTGTTTATGTGCCAATATGATTATCTTTTCCAAAGATTCCTATGAATCTTCAGATTCATAGTAATGCTAGCAACTTAAGAAAAGTACATTGATAACATTTTCCCTAGTTTTAAGGAAAACCAGATTCTACTTTTACAATTCATATTTATGTGGAAGTAAGTACTTCTGCTACTCTTTCCATTTTATAATCTCAGAGAGACTAGGACTGAGAAAACATTCTCAGAGAGGTTAAGTTTCTTGTCCATAGTCAAAAATAGCTAATGTAGAAGGAAGCACTTGAACCCAGATTTTTCCTGACTCCAAGTCTTATCAACTATATATTACACCAATAGAATGAAGTATTATTCCATAAAAGGTATATTAGAAGGTGAGTATTCAAAGTACAAAAGCATGTGTGATTGAAATCCTGAGAAATGCCCAATTAGCACAATTTAAAATGTAAATGTGACGGGAAGGATTTTCTTCATACATTTTCTAGGACACACCTATTACATAGAGACCAACTAGAAGTGATATTGATTGCATTTACTAAGCATCCAGTCATTTTGCATAGTTGGAGAATTTTTCATTTCTTTTTTCTAAAATTGAAAATAGGCAGAGATTCTAGTCTCAGTAATTCTGTAAAGTGCCTAATGTAGTGCCAAGCATACAAAGACAATGAACAAAAATGTCAAGGATTTGCCTATTTTCAACAAAAGAGAAGGAATGCAACATCCCTTTAAGCTAAAGAATTTGAGCAAAGGTTTCTATCAGTCTTTTTTGCTCCCTGGTGTTAAACTTTCTTTGCTCCCACAACCATCCTAAAATCCAGCTAAGATAACTATTTTAAAGCCTACTAAGAAAATCACTATCCAATCACTGGGAAATGGCTGGACAAGTTGTGATGTATAAATTGTAATTGAATATTATTGTAGGGGGCAGCTAGGTGGTGAAGTGGATAGAGTACCAGCCCTGAATTCAGGAGGACCTGAGTTCAAATTTGGTCTCAGACACTTAACACTTCCTAGCTGTGTGACTCTGGGCAAGTCACTTAACCCCAGCCTCAGGGGAAAAAAAAAAAAAAAAAAAAAAAAAAGAATATTATTGTGAGGGAAGGAAAGAAGCATTTATTAAGCTCTTGCTATGTTCCATCCTAAGCATACCCAAATCGTGGCCCAGTGATTTAGCTTTTCAACATCCCCAAATTAATATTCAAGATTATAAATTGCAAGAGGTTCTGGTCTATACAGAAAGAGGGTATTTTCTCATAGGGAAAAAGGTTTCTCACAAATTTGAAAGCACAAATAAAATTTTCTACAATCATGTATTTAGTGCCTACTACATTCCAGAAGCATCCAGTGCAATGATTGGCAAACACTCCCTTTCTTCCTCCCCCATCCCACCCCGTGGGGGGGGGGGGGGAAACCAAAACAATATAAGAAATTTGTTAGAACTGACACTGAAAGTTTTGCTAAATCAGAACATACCCAATGATTACAACAATGCAAATGAAAAATCTGAAAGCTGTCTAAGCTCACAACTTTAGAATTGGGAAGTATCTCAAAGGTCATCCTTCTAGTCCAACCACTTCATTTAACAAATGATGAAACTGAATCATAGAGAATTTAATAAACAACTTATCCAAGGTTAGACAAGTGGAAGAGTTAAACCTGTTAGTGAAAAGGCCATTCTCAGTCAGAGCTAGAACTGATAATGAACACCTCCCTTCTTGGATTGAGGGGTTATGGTTGGAAGATGTGGGATGCAGTGCTATCAGATTACTGTCCAGGACCTAAAATTACTGTTAGTTTTGTTTATTTTTTTTCCTCACTGGGAGTGGGACTTAGGGGAGGAGAAAGCCAAAGGAAATGATTGATGTAAAAACAAAAGGTAGTAATAAAAGTAAAAAAAATAAAATAAAATCTAGCTACCAGCCAACCCACCACTTTCACGAATAGGGGGTACCAGATAGCATCAACACTCGCTGGGGGGCGGGGGGGGAAGGGAAGGAGAGACACTAAGTCTCCTAGGCAGCTTCAAGTCAATTTCTTCTGCGTGGGAAGTTGTGGAGATCCATCAAAGACTGCCTACACCACTGTCCCCACCTGGTCCACCTGTCAGCTTCCCTCATGGTAACCATGACAACCCCAGAGGAAGGGCAGGGGGTATAAGAAGGTCGGAAGTTTAGTCTAAGGTTCTGGAGCGTCCCAAACAGATAAAGGAAGTAAGACGGAAAAACGTAGTAAGCTAGATAGGCAGAGTGCAGATCTCGATCCCTGAGGTCCCCTTGAAACTCCGCACCTGTAGACACGGGCTCATGCTCACAAGCTCCCACCGCTTCATCTTACCTGTAAGTAGTCAGCACAGTCTTGTTTACCAGAACGATGAAAAAAGAGCAGGTCCCATAGAAGAGGGCGGACAGAAGCTTGACCAGCCTCGAGTGCACTACAGAGGAAGGCTCCCCCTCCTCCGCCTTGGAGGCGGGAGGCATCTTCCTTCATGGGCCCTAACGCTTGCCAGCCGGACTGAGACGAGAGAGCGCAGTACAGCTCAGCCGGAGCCTTCTCCGGAGACTCGGCCACATGCCCGAGGCGACTGCGGGCAGGCTAGGGGAAATAGACCTAGCCAGGAATCCCAGAGCGAGGAAACGAGAGCAACCCGAGCTCCAGTTCCGTCTCCGCCTCCTATCCGTGAAGGGGGTGTTACGAGCAAAACAGGAAGAGAGACAGAGAGTGGACTAGAGTTCCCCTCCCTTTCAGCCCACAACAGCAGTAACACCAGATTGCCTGTCCAAGTGCCCTGTGGTGAAAAGGAACGTTTAGCTATACGTTCCCAGCTATCAGGTTGAATTCTTGTCCTCTAAAGCTTCTCCGTTTCTATTACTTTCCAATCCAGAATCTCTAGGTTCCTTCCAGACTGAAGTGAGGTGGAGTGGCTTGGGGCGGGACAGGTGGTATAAGAGCCACCTCCGAAGCCAGAACTCCTCCATCCCCCGCTGGAGACAGTGAGTTTTTAGGAGCAAAAATCTAGAAACCAATCGAATGCCCAATCATTGGGAAGTGGCTTGAACAAACTGTGGCACATGAATGTAAAAAAATATTATAGGATATAAGCCTGGCCATCTCAGTGCACGAACTGAAAAGGATGCATCATGTCCTTTTCTAGATCTAAGTAAACTCCCACAAGGTGGGAGGTGGAGATGGTTAGCTTTGACATCACAGTGAGCCCAAATTCATTCTAGAAGACTGTCCTCCCCAAGGAGGGAGGTGAGACGTCTTGATAGGTTTCTCCCTGGTTTCTTTAAACCCCCCAATCCTGAGTGAAACTCTGAAAGTTAAACTATAGCTCAAGTGTAGGTTCTCCCAAAAAGATGCTAACGAGTTCTTCTGGATAGGGCACTCAATTTTCAAACTAATATCAGCAAAGATTATTTTCCTTCACCACAAGAGTCAAAATCATAGAACAAATACTTGAGATAAAACAATCCATCAGCTTCTTATACTCTCCCAGAAAGGTAAAAACAACCTTGTAGGACTGCTAAACTATTATATAACACTTTCACCTAGCTGTGGTTTCTGAGCAACGCAGAAGTTCCACATCGCTTGGTCAGCAAGAGTATAGTTTAGGCTTTCTTGGTGTTCCAGGTTCAGAATGATCCTACCAGTGTTGGTTGACCTTCTTGGAACAGCAATCTAGTTGTAGAAAGCACCTCCCTATGGGCAGTTGGGCTTCTATATGGCTGCCACTTATTTGGTATCACCCAAACTCACCAGGCAACCTAGGGCTACTCAGCATTGAAAGTGGCAGACCAGTACTAGGAAGAAACACAAAAATCAGAACTCCAAACTAGAAGTCAGCTAAGAAAGCACATCTCAGTCAAAGTACAGGTAAGCTGTCATGGATGCTGAGAAAAAGAAATTCCCAGGGAGAGATATCAAAGGGAGGGAGGGAAACATTTTCCTTTTTTTTCAATTTCAAAGGTTCTGTCACCTTTCCTTATATCTCCAGTCCTTGTCAGCCTTGTCACCCCTTAATAAATACTTGAATAACTCACTTGAGTACCAGTGCCACCTCTTGATAGTGATATGTGGCTGGGCCAATCTCTTGATATCTCAGTGCCCCTGTTAATATCTTAGTTGCATGGGTAACTTAAGATTGAATTTCAGAGCGTTTGCTGATCTGTATTGGTAGAAGGAATTTCTACTCTAGGAGTCTTTGTACTAAAGAAATTTCAGTATGATGGGGGAGAAAGGATGCCCCACTATCTCCAAAAAAAAAAACCATCAAACAGGCTTAAACCTATCACTTTAAAATTGGGGTTGGAGGGTTTTTAAAATTGTAAACTTAATGATACCTCATCTTTCAAATTATGACACTGTCTATATTTTAAATGTTTTATGTCATCCTTGCATCTGCTCATCTAGAGGAGGTAATGAATGGAAGAAAGAATGTTAGATCTAACAGTTAAGGAGAGCCTTTGGTTTAAACCCCGTCTTGATACTTATGAGATGTGTGATGGTAGACAAATTACTTAATGTCTCTGAACTCCAATTTCCTCATCTGCAAAATGGAGTAATACCTACAATATTTATCTTACAGAATTGTTGTGATGATCAAATGAGATTATGTATCTGATGGACTTTAAAACCTTACAACTTTCTATGAAAATTGATTATAATTTATGAATGACCAGGAAAGAAAATAAAGTAAAAGAAAACACTCTTTTAAAATTGTAAACTGTTTTGAGAGGGCCAAAAAAGGGTAAATACACTGTGTATTTTTCCAGCTGATGAAATATGGGTTATATACAGCAAAGTCTTTTCTTAAAGTGTATAGTTGAACAGTTTCCAACTTTTAACCATTTGGCTGTCTATATTATCTTTATCAATACTTTTAGGGAGAATAGTGGTAACAGAGTAAACAAAATTCAGTTTAACAGTTTTAATAATGAACCATAAAGGAAAACCTACCTACCAAAAACTAGATAAGAATGGCCATATGCTTTAAATTTAAAGTGAAAATGAATTTTTATTCAAACACCTATTAAAATTACAGCATTTTTATGCTGTTAACTCCATGCTAAAATAAACTGCCATGTGAAGCATAAAAAAAAACTTCAAAAAATTTAATGTAAACCATATTTTAAAACAAAAAGCAGACTTAATACACTTCCAATTTTAGATCTCAATTTAATATTGTGCCAAAGAATAGCTTATATCAAAAAAGGAAGATTTTAATGTTACTGTAGTCAAGTGCTTAAAATAATTTATTAAGTTCTTCCAATTATACAATTAAAATATGGTTGCCAATAAACTATTAAAATTAGCAAGAACTGATTGGAGAAACTATAGAACAAAAAAAGTTTAATTTTGAAAGCTTTAAATGTTATTTCCTATGCAATGTCAGATACTGGCACTAGGGTTTAAATTGTTATCACCCATGTTCTGCCAGATAAATTTATTGTAGTTTAAATGTCCCAAGATAAAAAAAAGAGTGTTGCTTTTCAGTTCTTTTAAAACTAATTCTCAATTGGCCAATTTTAATTGTTTGAGGGGGAAAATTCCAGAGTTAACATTTGAGACAACAATCTTCATGACTTAGATTTTACAGCCTCTCTTACTACTGCTTAGGTTAAGTGCTCCAACAAGTTAAAATTCTATGTACCAGATTACAAACAAAATTCTCATACCATTACAAATATAAATTCTCTATTACAAAAAACCCCACAACCTCAAGATTGGCAATCTACTGTACAGAGGAATTACATTTTCAAAATATGTCCTCATCATAAACATTATTTGCTACTATCATAACTCCTTTTGTATTCTTTAGCTATCTGTCTTGACAATTAAATGCATCCCCTTCCCCATGGCCATGTGTCAGGATGTCTATGTACTGCAACACACTGGGATTTTGGAAAAAGAAGCCTAAAATATTTAAACTACAGTTGCAAGATATTTCAATTAAGAAAAAAAAAAAAGCTGAAATAGCCAACTTTATCTATTATTCTGATGCTTACTCTGTTAACCAATTAAAGCAATCTACAAATTACAGTGCTATACTTGTTAGTCACTGTTTAAAACAAAAGCTAAAATGATCAAACTTACACAAGAGATGGATTGCTTAGCTTTTGGTTTTTTCTCTTTATGCTTAAGTACAATAAGTGATGTTTCAAAGCCTAATCTATTTGGGGAAATGGCATAAAAACCACTATGTAACTTTAATACACTTGCAGTAATGATTATTTCTGGAAGCCTACTTATTTGAGTAATTAATATTTTTCTGCAGTGTTTAACTGGTAGCTAAATTTAGTGAACACAAGATAACTTGGCATGTTATTCTGAAGTAAAGCAATAAGGTGACTTAATGCACTGAAAATGTAAATATGGAGGCTTCTATTTACTAATATCTCTAAATAAGCAGTACAGTTAACATTTAGTGTTTGCTAACAGATCTATTAAAATAGTTCACTATAAATCAAAACAACCCTGTACATTTTCCCTTTTATTAACAAAAGCCAAGTGCCAAATCTCATTACAGGGTCTGTAATATGAAAAATATTACCAATTGTTATCACATCACCTAGACTTTGCAAGACTAATCATTCAATTTTAGCAAATGAGAATTCTGGTAATGTGCAAAAGTTCCCAACTTTAAGTGCTTTTCAGGCCTAGAAATTTGACTGAGTTCTAAAGCCCCAGATGAATAAAGTCAGACTGATTTTGTTATTACAGTGAAGATCCTGAACTGTTAATCCCACCCCCTCAAATAACTAGTTGTTTCCTAGCACATAAATTAGAATACTTTCTTCAAAATGGCCCAATTTTTCTTCCCCCCACCTTAGGCACACTATCTTTCAATTAAAAATATATCTTACATGTATATATAAGTATATATATGCACATATACATACATGTGTACATATATATAGTATTATCTTGCCTGTTTCACTGTTTACAGTATTTTTAAAAATACTAATATACATTTTTAATGTTTTGATAAATAATCTAGTTCAAACTTCTTTGGCTATGTGTACCATTCTGTTCTTCGGACAAGTGTCATACTTGGAAAGTGCTTTTTGTGAGAACTGCTTCAAATGAATGCATTAAACTTGCAAAATCTAGCTTCCCACACTATGTGGTTTTTAACACTGCACTGTGCAGTCCCATATTTACAAAATACTTTAAAACTTTACATCTAATTCATTTCCATACAAAAAAGTGCAATTCTCTCTCCCCATGTTCTGGGGCAATAACATTCTTCATAAATTTCTACAGAATAGCAGCCTATGATAAGCAAATTAAGGTGCTTAGCTTATGCCCAAGGATCTACTTGTTAAGTAAGCTGGGCAGTACATTTTGTACATTGAAAGATTTAAGTTCTCATGCTACTGACGAAGCGGTGCTCCAGTCAGGTTTGCAAGCTCTATGAGAGCAAGAGCTCCATGCAGGCGTTCCCGCTGCTCTTGAAGGAGTCGACGAGCCCCATTTTTCTCATCATCCTCTTCATCAGATTGAATATATTCCAAGGGATCTTGCTGTTCTTGATCTGCTTTCTGAATTGGCTTTCCTTTCAAGGTTGGGGTACGCTGTTCTCTTGTTTCCCAATACCTTAAAAAAAAATGAGTATACATTGATTTCATAGTACACCTTCAAGATGTGTTTGTTAACTTTAAACATATTTAAAATTACCAATCAAAACTCACTGGGGTTTGATACATTTGAAGTCTACTATAAAGAAAGAATAGTTCTAGGCACTGAGGGGAAATACTAGTTTTTGGTTTTGTTTTGTTTTAATCTTTTTTTTGGTATCCTTAGTGCTTTGATAGTAGGGACTTATGTTTCTTGGTTGACATTTAGGTTAACAGTTCCTTTGTCCACTAGGTTTCAATGAGTAATAAAATATGACATGCACAAGTAGAGAAATATATTATAAATTCTATGAGTGAATATAGTATTATGTATTTCATGGCAAGAACTCCTGGCTGAAATGATTTACCCCATAAACTCATCAGCCATTTATTTATTTGTTTGTTTTATCAGCCATTTATTAAATGGTTAACTAGGTGTAAAGTCACTGTGATAGTCTCTCTGGGAGATAAAAAGAGATAATTAAGACACAGTATCTATACGCCAGAAGCTTAAAATGTAGCTGCTTAGGGGAAGATATCATGGAAGTGGCATTTCAGCTACATTTGAAGGATAACCAGGATGTTGATCAGCAAAAGCTAGTGAAAAATGTTAATAAAATTATGTTTAGAAGACAGCAGTTCAATTTGACTAAAGCAGGGATATCATAGGGAATAAGTAGATAACAATAGGGTCTCAGCTTAAGAGAACCTATTCAAAAAGTTTATGATTTGGAAGAAATAAAATTTCTTAATCACAATAAAAAAACAATCATTGATTATTTAAAACAAAAGGTTTCAGACAACTATAGAACTTTTGAAAGAGTTGCAAATATTTTGCGTGATGAATTCGTATTCTTTTCTGCATTTGGATCTATTTTTTTCTTTCTTTCTGAGGAAATCAGGATTAAGTGACTTGTCCAGGATCACACAGCTAGGCAGTATTAAAGATCTATGGCCAAATTTGAATTCAGGTCCTCCTGACTTCAGGGCCAGTGCTCTATCCACTGTGCCACCTAGCTGCCTCCATTTGGATCTATTTCAAACCAGAAAGATTTAGTAGAGACAACATAATCTACAAACCACCAGGGGAAAATGTTCCAGATATGGTATGCCTGGGATCTCTAACAAATTTTGACTTGGCTTATGCTTAGACTCAGGATAACTGTGTCCCTCTTATTCAGGAAATAACTTTTGAAAATGGAGAACTGGCTAAACTGTTTTTTCTTATACTTTTCTATGCAAAAGAGGATACAATGAGTTTAGACATATTCCAAAATGAAGTAGCACATCAATTAATTAAGTGAAAAAGATACAATACACTTTTTACATCTGATTGTGATAAATATAGACACTCACTTCTGCATATACAAAAAATGCCATCAGATTGCCCTGTAATAACCATTGACAGCTTCAGGAACATGTATGTCTTTCCAGACTTCAAAGATTTATCAATTCCAAACAAGCTTAAGCAATTTGTATTAGACTTGCATTCAAGAAAACTGCACGAGAATTCCATCATGGTCCTGATCCCACTTATGTTGCCCGTGGACAGCATACTCAAAATGTATCAAGTAGTCCACCAGAGAATTCTTCCAGAAACTTACACCCAGCGAATATAGCTTTACCTTATTGAGGAATCAAGATAAGCTTCAAAAACTTGAACAAAAAATTGCAAACCTTTCAAACAACATCATCAACTTATGTATTGAAAATAGTAAACTTATGTTTTCCTAATTCTATATGTATTTTTACCTTGGGGGAAAAAACTAAAAGAAAGGTTTAAATTTTTAATTGCCCTGACTCAAATTATATGGCTTGATGGGTAATCTAACTTTTTTTAAATCCTATTAATATTTAATAAGAAAAATACATCAACTTCAGCTCTAACCCTGACCTCCAAAACATTCACAAATCCAATGGAAGTTAATATTGCCAGACACAACATGTTAACTTGTGTTACTCCATTAAATAAAAATTGGGATGTTTCCTATGTAGTCTAGTAATATGTACTCTCTTTTCCCTCTTTCCTTCTATAGGAACAGTTATGTTGGTACTTTCATTGTCACATTTCTCACAACAAAGAGGGTATATATTCTGGATACTTGGGAGGGGAATAAATTAAAACTTTGCAGAAAAAAAAAATTTCTTCTGCATTTTCCATATGAGCACTAGCTCTGTAATGTAGAATCTTAAGAGTTGGAATACTAAGAAGTCAAATCACTTTCCCAAGATCATACATCCAAGATGTAATAGAACTTGAACCCAAAGCCTTCATTACTAAAGGCCAGTTCTTCAATATGCCGCACCATCTCTCATCAAAAAAGTTTACAATCTCCTAAAAGACAATGGCACCCTGTGTCTTTTCTTATTTTGGAGTATTTCTCTTATATAATGTTCTCAATCCTGCTAATTGATAAGAAAGGGGGGAAGAGATCAAAACTTCAAAAACAAATTTTCTAGTTTTATATATTTTTTCTCCACCCCAATCTTAAGAAATAAACAGAAAAGATCAACTATCAAGACTGCACTGGCATTGGTGAATGTGTAATTCCTGTTAATTAGGAAGCCAAGGCTGGTAGATCTTATGGGTTCATGACATCTGAAGCGCAATGGGCTAAAGCTACTCAGGCATCCAAACTAAGTCTGGTACCAAGTTTCCTAAAGAAGAGCAAAATGATTCAATTCCAAAAGACATCAAAATTCCTGTGCAATTAGTAGTGAGATGATGAGTGGCTGCTGCACTTCCAATCTGGACAAGATAAAGAGATTCAGTCTCCACAGCCCCCACTAAAACTACTGAAATAAAGAGTTGAACTGCTATCAAGCTAGAATGATCACATAAAATAAAATGGACATAACTATAAAATCCTACAGAAAAGATTGATTTTTTTCAAGCAGTTATCCTTTCCATATCACAATTTTCCCCATCATGGTTTCAGTAAACAAGAGTTGACATAAAAAAATTAAATGGAAATTTTTTGTTAAATGTAGATTACACTCAAAAGACCAGCAGATGACATAGAAAAAGCTTAGAAATATAACTATATTATATAATATCAACATATTTTTATCTTTTAATACCATAAAAATTCAGACTTCTCTGTTATAAAGGGAGGCCCAAAAAATTACTACTAGCTATGTGACCTTAGGAAAGTCACTTAACCCTAAATGCCTCTAAATGCAGGGAAAAAAACCAGCAGAGAGGTGGATTAAACATGAAAAAAAAAAAAAAACCAGAAATTTCAGAGTCCTCCAGGTTTAATTATCAATAGAGCAATTTAATAGCCAATAAAAGTGCATGTAATCTTGGTTGGACAAAGAGAAACACATTGAGCATATTGACAATCCTGCTGCTATCTTTTGTAGTCATATCACACCTACAGAAGAATATTTGATTCTGTGTACTGTGTTTTAAAAAAGACATTGACTAAATTAGAAAGCATCCAGGACAGTGACCATATTCCTAATACTGGTTAAGGGAATGGGGGATACTGAAACTAAAAAAGATGAGGTGGGGGGGGGAAATTGTCTTTAAATATTCTAAAGTTTGTACTGTGAATTACAAAACACTTCTCACATAAAGTCTGATCTAAACACAATTGGAAAAATATCAATTGCTCATAGGTAGGCTGAGCTAAGTATAATAAAAATGACAATTCTATTTAAATTGGTCTACTTGTTCAAGTGTCATACCAATCAAATTGCCAAAAAAAAAAAAAAAAAAAATTTATAGAGCTAGAAAAAATAACAAAATTCACCAGGAAGAACAAAAAAAGTCAAGAATATCAAGGGAATAAAAAAAAAAAAAAAAAAAAAAACAGAAGACAATGGCCTAACAGTATCAGACCTAAAATTATATTGTAAAACAGCTGTTAGCAAACCATTTGGTACTGGTTAAGAAATAGAGTGGTGAATTAGTGGAATAGGTTAGATATACATGACACAATAACCAATGACTATACTAATCTAGTATTTTGTCAAAAATTTCTGGGATAAGCATTCACTACTTCACAAGAATTGCTAGGAAAACTGGAAAATAATATGTCAGAAACTCAGCATAGATCTACATCACAACCCATATCAAAATAAGGTCAAAATGAATACATTATTTGGGCTTAAAGGGTGATACCAGAAGCAAATTAGGAGAGTAAGAAATAATTTACCTATCAGATCTTTGGAGAAGGGAGGAATTTATGACCAAAGAAGGACTAGAGAACATTATGAAATGCAAAATGGACAACTTTGATTACATTAAATTAAAAGGTTTCTACACAAACCAAACCAATAGATGCAAGATTAAAAAGGAAGTACAAAATTGGGAAAAATTGTTTACAGCCAAGCCTTTTTTAAAGGCCTTATTTCTAAAATATATGACTGTGTCAAATTTGTAAGAATACAAGTTATTCCCAATTGATAAAGGATCAAAGGATATAAACAGACACTTTTCAAATGATAAAATTAAAGTCAATTACAATCACATGAAAATGCTCTAAATCACTACTGATTATTGAGAAATGCAAATTAAAACAACCATCTCAGACTGGCTAAGATGACAGGAAAGGATAATGATCTATGTTGGAGGGGATGTGGGAAAACAGACACTAATACATTGTTGGAGGTTTAAATGATATAGCCACATGGAGAGCAATTTAGGAGAGCCTAAAGAGCTAAAAATTATTCCTACCCTTTGATCTAGCAGTGCTAATTAGTGGTTTGGTATCCTAAGGAAATCATAAAGGAAGGAAAAGGACCTACATGTGCAAAAATGTTTGTAATGACTCTTTTTATGGTGACAAAAAATTAGAAAGAGAGCAGATGCCCATCTTCTCTTTAACAATGAGATGATTCAAACCGCTTCCAATTGTTCAGTAAAGAAGAGAGCCTTTTACACCCAGAGAGAGGCCAATAGGAACTGAGTGTGGACCACAACATAGTATTTTCATGCTTTCTGGTGATATTTGCTTGCCATTTTGTTTTCCTTCTCAGATTTTTTTTCTTTTTATTTTATTTATCCAATTTTTTTTGTGCAACAAGATAACTGTATAAATATGTATACATATGTTGGATTTAACACATTTTAATGTATTTAACATGTATTGGACTTTGTGCCATTTAGGAGAGGGGATGGAGGGAAGGAAAGGAAAAGTTGGAATATAAGTGTTTGCAAGGTCAATGTTGAAAAATTACCCATGCATATGTTTTAATAAAAATACTTTAATAAAAATAGAGAGTAGATAGGTGACCATTAATTGGGAATGGCCGAATAAGTTATAGTATATGAAAGTAATAGAATATTTTTCTAAAAAAAAATAATGAACAAGTTAATTTTAGATAGGCCTAGAAAGATTTACAAGAAATAAAGCCAAGCAAAACAAGTAGAATCAGGAATATATTGTTTACAGTAACAGCAAGATTGTGAGATGATTAAGTATAAAAGATATGGTTCTTCTCAGTGGTTAAGTAATCCAAAACAATCCCAATAAACAGAAGATACCATCTGCCTCCAAAGAGAGATCTTTGGAGAATGAATATAAATCAACACATATTGTTCACTTTTTTTCTTTTTCTTGACTTTTTTTTTTTTTGTTTTTCCCTTTTATTCTGATTTTTCTTTTCCAATATGATTCATTTTAAAAATGTATTTTTTAAAAATTAATGTATATGTACAACCAGGAAGGTTTAAAAAAATTTTTTTTAAAGTTTGTACTGTCAAAGGATTATTAGATTTGTTCTTATTGGGACCAGAAGTCAGTAGTAGAAACAATGAGTAGAAGCTAATGAAAATTAGAATGAGCTGCCTCAGGAAGGAGTTTCTTTCTCCTATAGTTTTAAAATAAAGGCTAGAAGGACATTTCTTTCTTTTTTTTTTTTTTTCTCTCCTGAGGCTGGAGTTAAGTGACTTGCCCAGGGTCACACAGCTAGGAAGTATTAAGTGTCTGAAACCATATTTGAACTCAGGTCCTCCTGAATTCAGGGCTGGTGCTCTATCCACTGCTCCACCTAGCTGCCCCTAGAAGGACATTTCTTAGTAATGTTAGAAAATTAGATTCTTGGAACAAAATGACCACTGGGATCTCTTTCAACTCTTTTATTCAAAAGAACTGATAGAATAAAATGAACCCATCATTAATTTATCAAACTTTCTATTGTCTTAAAATTTTAGATAACAAGTTGCAAAGTCAGCATAAGATTCTCAAAGGTAAAAATGATTGTTGACTTAGTGATATTAAGAATACATACCTAATCTCAGAGGATGATACCATTAAAGGGCAACTAGAATAGCACTCTACCATAAAATATCAATTAATGATACCATCAGAAGCATGACTTTTTTTAATGTTCTAAATGAAAAGATATATGCACTTAGATCTAAAAATGTTTAAAATCTTTAATTTGCCAGAGAATCAAAAAATTTTCTCCCTTAAATGAGAGAATATTAATCTTACAATGGCATGTGAGCATGAGGCTACTTTTTTCTATAATATAAGTTCTGATAAGTATGATTCTAACATAAGTCTTGTTACATATCAGAGTGAAAAACTATTATCAGTACTGTAGAAGGAGAACTAATTTTGAAATAACATGACCTGAGTTTGAATTCTGTGTAAACTTGGTCAAGTCACTTATCTTTCTCTGAAACCTAGTTTTTTCTCAGATATAAAATGTTTAGATAGGATCAGATAACCTCTAATGTCTTTTCCAGCACCAGAATTATGTTCTGGTGAACATTTATATTACTTCTATTCTACATAAAAAAACTTCATATTATCTATTAATGGCTGATTATATTTCAGTTAACATAAAATAGTATTTAGACATCTTATTCATACAGATTTACCCAACTAGAATATGAAGCCTTACATGCCAGTTTTTTTATATCTCATTTATTATTCTGAATCTTATAAACTTTAATATTCAACATTAATATGATATATTAAACTTGCTCTACCATTATTTAACTTAAATTGAAAGGATTTTGAAGCATGCAATTTCATAACTTTTTCAATCATTTCCTCTAAGACTCCATCAGGTTTTCCTGTCCAGTACCATAAGTTGGTATATATTGCTTTTCCAGTTCTGCTTTTATTATCTTATATTATTTCATGAAGGTCCTTTGGAGATCCTATCTGTCATACTTGTATAATTTAATTAAAGTATTATATTCCATTAATGCATAACAATGTATTTAAGCATTTGCCCTATTGTCAGACATTTAATTAACTTCAGTTTTTTGCATTTACAAATAAGGCTGTTAATAAACATCTTTAAACAGTTCTTTTTTGGTAACTCCCAAAGTATATTTCCAAGAATAAAATTGTACAATATCGAGCATCATTTTGCTATTTTTCAAATATATATATAGATGTTTTTACAGCTGATAAAATATAAATCCATTTAAGCACTACTGAATTCATAGAAATCTTTTGACATTATATATTTTCTCAGTCAGAGAATAGCATACATATTATCATATAACATGTTCTATGAAATTTTTTGAGATTAAAAAGGGGACCTTATTTATAAAAAAGATTGAGTTATTGTTCCAAATCAAATTTTTCTATTGTTATTTCAAATATAAAGATATTTCTGATGACTTTTAGAAATTTGTCTCTTCTATCATTGTTACTATCAGAGTATTTACCAATATAAAGAAAATAAAGGTCATTCATAATGCTGGCATACCATATATAGATACTATATATTATAAACAGAATTTTGAAATATTTTAAGAAAAAATAATTCATACAAAAAGAGAGCCTCTTTTCATCATAAACTTAAATTCTGCACCTTTGTCTCTGGCTTTTGTTCTTTTACTATACAGCTTATTACAAATTTCATACACTGAATTTTAGGTAACTTACTTTGCTAGCCACTCAGCCACAGCCTTGTTGTCAGCAGTCTGATTTTTACTTAGTCCATCAGTAGGTTCTTCTCTCTTCAGCCTTGCATAAGGATGCTTAGGACAATGTCGATTTGCATGTGTAAATCGACTTAAACATCCTTAAACAAACAAGTTTGAGGGAAAAGTAATCAGAACCAGAATTATGTAAATAAAAACTTTGAGGAATGGGAAGAATTATCCTATATTGGATAATACAGAATTTAGTAATACAAAGAACTTGCAATCAGGAAGACCTAGGTTCAAATCCAGTTAATGCTTAACAGTTGTATAACTATATGAAAAAGTCATTTAATCCCTTTCAGCTTCATTTTCCTCACCTGTAAAATGTAGATAATAAAACCTATAGTACATAACTATCACAAGGTTTTCCATACATATCATAATAAACATGCTTACATGAAAAGAGCTTTGAAAATTTAATATTCTACTTAAATATCAGCTATGGTTATTCTAATCACCTACAACCAAACGTAGCATTATTAAAAAAAAAAAAAAAAGGAATTAAAAGCTTAATTTTAAATATGCATGTGTCAAAGCAAGGAAAGCAACATGTCTTTGATAAAACTAACTAAAAAGACTACCAAAAAATACATTCTTTTAAAATCTTAACTCATATTAAAAGTAATCATACCCACCCCCTAAACATTCTATCAATTTAAGATCTAAGAATAAAACATACCATTTTCAGAACAAACAAAAGGCTTTTCTCCTGTGTGGAGACGTTGATGTGTTTTGAGCTGTCCACTTTGAACAAAGGCTTTCCCACAATCTGGATAGTCACACAAATAAGGTCTTTCACCTACAAAACAATGGGAACTTTTAAATAAATAATTGCACTCAGGATAAATAAGTATATGATTCTTATTAGTCTAAATGGGTACCAGTAGCAGAGCATAAAGTATTCACTTTAGTAATATTAGGTAACTACTTATGAACACAGCAATATTTCTATTAAGGTTTAATCTTCATAGCAACAGGACTCAAAATTCTGAGTCATAGTTTCTTTATTCTTCATCTATTCCCTGTATTTGTCAGTCATCACATTTTACTGAATACTCCTAAGACATTTTTCTTCTATCCATCCCTTTTCTATCCCCATTTGCTATTATTCTGGTCTAAATCCTCAATCATCTTATGGTGGTAGAGCAATACCCTTGCTTCTGTGGCTCCCTTCACTCCCTTCTCAACTCATCTTGTATAATCATGACAGAAAAACATTCCCATACCACCAATCTTATTATATGACATGAATACCCAACTACTCTCTCTTCTGAATTTTGATCCCACACATCTCCAACTGACTAGTGGACATTGCTAACTGGATATCTCACAGACATCACAAACTTTCCAAAACAAATATAATTCTTGCTCATCCTCTGATGTTCTATCCCATATCCCAGATTTGTCCCTCCTCCAAAAAAGAAGTTTGTTCTCAATATATTGAGGGCATAATTATCTCTAGGCATTTAGGCTCAAAACATTAGAATCATTTTTTCTCTTCACTCTCCTTCAGACTTTATATCCAACTAATTGTGGATTTTATCACTCTACCTCACACTTCTCAACTTCTTTCCAGTAATACCTTATATCAAACAAGTTAATGCTTTTACTGTTTTCAGTTATTCAGTGTTTTAAGCTTACCTCCTTAACCATACTGTAAACTATGAAGGCAGAAATCCTATCATTTACTTCTTTTTTATTGCCTACAGTATTTACAAGTGTTGTTACATAGTAGATATTCCATAAATACTTAGTATTTGGGCATACTAACATCACTCCAAGAAGAGTAACATTTAGATGAAATGTAACAACAACAACAAAAAAATCAGTACTTTCATTCTGTTTCATTGGACAGGTGTATTTTTTAAAATTTTAAGTTGTCATTAAGAATTCTTAAAGTGAAAGTGATAAAAAAGGAAATCCAAAAAGCTAATGAAAAGAATGCCTTAAAAAACAAAAATTGGCCAAATGGAAAAAGAGGCACTCATTCATAAAGAAAATTCCTTAAAAATTAGAAATGAACAATTGGAAGATAATGATTTTAAGAGAAATCAAGAAACAATAAAATAAAACCGAAAGTATGAAAAAATAGAAAACAATGTGAAATATCTCACTGGAAAAACAATTGACTTGGAAAATAGATCCAGGAGAGCTAATTTAATAATTATTGGTCTACCTGAAAGTCATGATCAAAAATAAAGACCCTAAATGTCATCTTTCAAAAAAATTATCAAGGAAAACTGACCTGACATTTTAAAATCAGAGAATAAAATGGAAATGGAAAGAATTCAGTCCTCCTGATCACCTTCTGAAAGAGATTCCAAGATGAAAACTTCCAGGAATATTATAGCCAAATTCCAAAATTCCCAGGTCAAGGAGAAAATATTGCAAGCATCCAGGAAGAAACAATTCAAGCATAGTGGAGCCACACTCAGGATAATATAAGATTTAGCAGCTTCTACATTAAAGGATTAGAGGGCTTGAGATATAATATGCTTGAGATATAATGGAGCTAGGACTGTAATAAAGAATCATTTACCTAGCAAAACTGAGTATAATTGAATATTCAATGAAATACAGGACTTTCAAGCATTCATGATGAAAAGACCAGAGCGAAATAGAAAATTTGACTTTCCAATACAGGACTCAAGAAAAACATAAGAGGTTAATTGGGAAAGAGAAATCATAAAGAACTTAATAAAGGCTAATCTGCTTATATTCCTACATAGGAGGATACTTATAACTCTTACAGAAGGCACAAGTGTAAGTTGAATATGAAGAGATAATATCTAAAAAAATAAAATTAAACAGTGACAGAGAAATGCACTGAGAGAAAAGGAAAAGATTTGTGGAATGGCATAAATTATCTGTCATAAAAAGGCAAGTGTAGAGGAAGAGGAGAGAGGGAATGAGTGAATCTTACTTTCCAATCAGAATTGGCTCACAGAGGAAATAACGTACACACTCAAGATGGGTCTAAAAATCTATCTTCTCCTTCAGGAAAATAAGAGGGGAAAGGGATATGAGAGAAGGGAGAGCACATTGGAAAAGAGAGTGGTCAGAAGAAAAACACTTTTGAGGAAGGACAAGGTAAAAGGAGAGAGAGAACAATAAATAAAGGGGGAAATATAGTTGGCAAGAATAATTGTGAAAAAAGTTGTGAAGCAAATTTCTCTGAAGGCCTCATTTCTCAAACGTATATTATAACAAGAGCCACTCCTCAATTGAAAAATGATCAAAACATATAATTCTGAGATAAACAAATCAAGCTATTTATAGTCATATAAAAAAATTCACTATTTATTGGAGTAATGTAAATTAAGAGAATTCTGAGTTACTCTCTCAAATCTATTAGATAGGCTAATGGGCCAGAAAAGGAATATGGGGAAAAGGAAACATTAATGCATTGTTGGTGAAAATTGTGAACTTATTCAATCTTTATATAGAGCAACTGGAACTATGCCCAAAAATTTCCCAAAATCATGCAAACTCTTTGATCTAACAAAATCATTGGAAGGCATATATTCCCCCCCCCAAAAAAGGAAAAGTACTTATGTATAAAAATATCTATAAAAGCTCTTTTCTCAGGGCAAAGAATTGGACATTGAGGAGATGCCCATCAATTGTTGAATAGCTGAATAAATAGCAATATTGTGAGTTGATTAGCTATGAATTACTTTGCTATTCTCAGCAATACAATGATCCAAGACTACTCTGAAGAACTTATGATGAAAAAGAGAAAGAACTCGTGTTTGAATACAGATAAAAACAGGTTTTATTTTATTTTATTTTTCTTGAGTGTTTTGATTTTTGGGGAGAAATCTATTTTTCTTTCAAAACATGACTTTTGTGGAAATGTTTTGCATAACTTCACATGTGCCTCAATGGGGGAAGAGAGGAAAGGAGAGAATCTGAAACTCAAAGTTTTAAAAACAAATGTAAAAAATTGTTTTACATGTAATTGGGAAAAATCAAGTATTAAATCAAAAATTTCTTTAAAAAGAATACCTTTAAAAATTTTTGATAATTAACGAGCAAATCCTTTTCCCTATAGACAATACACATTAATAATGAAAATAGTTATGTGAAGATGCTCAAATTATTAACAGAACAATGTCTTTATAAATCAGTCTCATCTATTTAATAAAACATATTCTCCAAAAGAAAAATGTGGTGTAGTGGAATAAATAGTAAATTTGGACTCAGGACAGAGATGAGTCCTGGATTCACTACTTCACCACCTACTAGTTATGTGACTGCGCAAGTTGATTAATTCATCTAAGCCTTAGTTTCCTCATTTATAAAATGAAAATAGTAATATGTATACTAATTTCATAGAATTATGTAAAAAATGCTTTGTAAATTGTAAATGCTACATAAATATGATTATCACAAAAGAATAAATTTAAAAACTTACTTTGATTTGTCATATTGTTTCAAAAAGAATGAGTAGTCATTTTAACATATGACTTGCCTTATAATTAGTGATGTTTTACTGGTAAGTACTTGCATCTTGAATCTTTCAAGAAACTGGTTTGGCTAAAGCTACTTATAGTACTTGCCCTCAAGAAACTTTCCTTCTATTGAGGAAAATGAGATATACAATATAAGATAATATAAAATATATACAAATACTAAAAGCTAACATTTATACAGAGCTTTACAAAGTCCTTTACACATATTATGTATTATAATCCCTACTCAAACCCCTATGTAAGTTCCACTGTTATCCTTATTTTATAGATGAGGAAACTTGAGACCAAAAGAAAGTTTGAGTAACACCCAATTCTTTTTAACTGTAAGTCCAACATTTTATCCACTAGATTATACTAGGAAGCACTAGCAGCCAAACAGTAAACAAGAAAGATGCCAACTAGGAAGTAATATTGGTGCTGAGCTTTAAACATAGCTGGGGATTCTAAGAAGTAGAGGTAAGAAAAGAGATCATTAAAAAAAAAAGGGAAAAGGACTCACATGTTTGTAGTAGCTCTTTTCGTAGTGGCAAGGAACTAGAAATTGAGTACATGTCCATCAGCTGGGGAATGGCTGAATAAATTATGGTGGTGGAATGTTATGGAATATTATTGTTCTATAAGAAATGATCAGCAGGCTGATTTCAGAAAGGTCTTGAGAGACTTATATAAAGTGATGCTGAGTGAAGTGAGTAGAACCAAAAGAACATTGTACACAGCAACAAGATTATGTAAACTGTGGTGGACTTGGCTCTTTTCATTTTCAACAATGAGATGATTCAGGCCAATTCCAATAGATTTGTGATGGAGAGAGCCATCTGCATCCAGAGAGAGGACTGTGGGAACTGAATATGGATTACAACATAGTATTTTCACCCTTTAATTGTTAGCTTGCTTGTTTTTTCTTATTTCTCCCCCTTTTGATCCAATTTTTCTCGTGCAGCATGATAAACTGGAAATATGTTTAGAAGAATTGCACATATTTAACTTATATTGTATTACTTGCTCTCTAGGGGAGAAGGAAGAAAAATTGGGACAAGGATGATTTTGAAAAGCACCTATGCATGTATTTTGAAAAATAAAAAGCTATTATTATTTTTTTAAAAGATATGGAGATGAGAGAAAGACATAAATAAGCTATGCAAAAACAGAGATAAAAGAAAATGTCTTAAGTAAGAAAAAATTAAAAGGCAAGTTTGGCTGATTCATGGAAGGGAATTAATATATAATAAAGCTAGAAATGTATGTTGGAGCCAAGTTGTAAAAAGCTTTAAATGACAAACCATTGTAATTTTCTAAGAAGATCAACAAGTTCAGATGTGTATTTAGGAATATTATTTTGGCAGTTATGTGAAAGATACCTTTAAAGAGAGATTTAAAAAGGGAAACCAATTACAAGACTACTGAAGTAATTCAGGTGAGAGGTGATGAGGTTCTGAAGTACGATGATGGCCATGTGAGTAGAGAGAAGAAGGTGGATGGATACAAAATAATAGAAATCTTGATACCTTAGGTGACAGTCCAAATTCCACTGTCACAAATCTGTATAATTAGAATGATGGTGACTGACAAAAATAGGAGAATTGGGCAAGAGGTGAGTATGGGGGAAAATATATGAATGTGTTATATTTGAGGAAATCTATTGGACATCCAGTTTGAAAGAACCAATAGGCAATTGGTGAGAAAAGACTATAGCTTAAAAGGGAGACTAGGATTTACTATATATATCTGGCATTTTGCTTAGACATGATAATTAAATCTATGGAATTGAAAAAAGGGTCTATAATACCTTGTGTTACACACACCGTTAGGGAATAAGGTACATATGACAACCAGGTACATATGACAACCCAATAACAAAGAAACAATAAAAAGAGTATGAGGAAAACCAAGGGAGCAATATCATGTAAAACCAGATACTCTTTAGGAGGACAGGGTGGTCAAAAACCGCCAAAGTTGAATAGGATGAGGATTAAGAAAAGGTCATCAGGTTTGGCAACTAAAGTTCATTGGTAATATTGGAATGTGCAATTTCAATTAAGCAATAAAGTAAAAAACCAGAATAGAAGAGTTTGACATATCAGTGAATGGAAGAGTAGAAAATCATATATTTAAAAATGTGTGTGTGTATGTATGTGTGTGTGGGGGGGGGGTATCCTAGATTAAACATAAGACTACTGAAGTAATATTTTTAAATTTGAACCTATAAACTGACATACAACAAATATATTCCTTTCTGGGACACTGATAGCTAAAAAGGCTATCCAAATTGTCATCTAGTTTCATATTTTGTTTACAAATAAATAATTCACCGCAACATGTATATACAGATGAATTTAGCAGAGTATTACAAAATATGTAGTTTGAGCTACCTGACACTTTTATGTAACAATATGCCTGTTGGTAGTCTTATCTGTCCTTTGATCTCAAAGAGAACCATGACATCAGGGAGGTGATGCTATGACATACAAATGAATTGGATTTAAGTGAAGGAGGGCTGTGCAAGGTCACCTGCCTCACTTTCCCCTCCAGAGCCATCTGAGTCCAGTGGCAAGATACAGATCAAGACAATTGGAGATGTCCTGGATGTAGTAGGAGACGTTGGTCTTTTTAAGCTAAGGTCTTCAACGGGTCTCAATTTGATTGAGGCCACATTCAGTGATTAAGAGTAAGTAGCAGTTTGGGCAAAGAATCTCCTCTTTCATCTAATCTAAAAAAAAAAAAAAGAAGATAAAAATCTAAATAAATGAATCTCGGAGGGGAAGACTCTCATAGTAGGAAATGTAGCTGAACAGGAACCTTCTGATAACCAAGCAAAAACAAAGCATAATAGAGTAGGGAATGTAGAATGTGACCAAAGGAGGTACTAGTTGGAGAAGAAGACGACAGAGGTTTTCTGGCCGAAGCAGTAAAGATTGCTATTTACATTCAATATGAGTCTGTTGCAACCCAAACAATGACCACATGGAGCTTGGCCTAGGACTTATAATTAGCCAATAAGAATCAGATTGGTTTTGGTTTAAGGCATGGTCCTTAAGAAAGAAATCTAGCCAGTAAATTCCAAGACTGGGAAGTTTCAGAGATGCATTAACAACATGCCTGTACAATATCTATTGAATTGCCCTGAACAAGCAATATAAAGCATCTATTACCAGGGTTTAGAAACCATCCTCTTCTTACCTCCATAAATAAATCTTTCCCTACTCCCACACAAGCTTTGCCATTTTTTTGCATATATACATAGTTTTGTTGAAGTAAGAAACATCCTGTATAGGCTGGAAACAACTTCTCTCTATATATTATGTAAATCTTAAAATGGGGAAATCCTAGAGGGAAATAAGAGGCTAAAATCACTTACCCATGCTCAACGGCTAATATGTTTCAGAAATAAGACTGGGTCTTACTAATTCCAAGACTACCCTCTAGTCATATGAATATATTGTCATTCATTTAATATATCATTATGGTAATAAATATAGGAAAGATGTGTTTTTCAATAAAAAGTATGTTCATATGCCTAGGGATTTTTAACGACTTCAGGTAAAATATATTTACTATTGTACAAACTGCTCTTACATACCAGTATGAGTTCTTTTGTGTGCCTGTAGAGATTTTTCCCTTGGAAATACTCGATTACAGATGTTACAACGGATTCTGCTAGAAGAATGTTCTCCCTCATTTATTAAATCCCGGACAGTATCTGCTCTGGGTCGACCACGTCTGATTCCATCCTGTGTTAAGAAGGAATTTTTTTTTAAATCCTGTAAAATGCAACTTATATGGAATCACTTAACAGTAAAGCCAAAACTCCTCTTCATCTCACACAAAAGAAATCACATGAGACATTAAATGATTATATTGTCATGCTGCAGTGACAAACCCTTCAACTAAACTGTAATATCAGAAAACACTTAGGTGATATCAACAAATGGTTAGCTCAAATGCCAAGCTTTGTTAAAGCCCAAGCTACTGAAATCAGTTAACAGATGAGTGACTAATTGAGACCCACAGTTAACGTGCAGAATATATCATTTTCCTATGATAAAGGATTTTGGAATAAAAAGTTATTTCCAATAGATTTCAATTACCTATTTAATCCTAGGACAACCAGATTGATGTATATTCGACTATTGATTGATTCTGGCTGCAATAACACATAAAAAGCCTAACTGATTATTTTTTTCTCATACAATAATCTATAAGTGGGCAATATCTAAAGTCTGTTAAATAGGAATAATTTACTAATAACAAAGTGAAGGTTAAATTGACAATTATCAGTTTTGCCTGGAAAGAGCAGAAAAATCATCAATTCACTGTACATAGTTTCCCTATTAGACAAGTTACATAAATGAAACACAAGTGGTTTGGTAGAGGAATATTTTTTTAAATTATTTCTTTTTAAAAATTTTTGAATTCCAAATGCTCTTACACTCCATCCTTCCCCCACCCATTGAAAAGACAAGAAATATATTTCCTATGCATGTGAAATCATACAAAATGTTTCTATACTAGCCACATAGCAATAAAAAAGGAAAAAAAATAAAGTGAAAAGATTCAGCTTGCATTCAGCTCATCAGTTCTCTGGGGAAAAAATAGCATTTTTCATAATGAATTATTTGGAACTACTTTTGATCACAGTATCTATCAATAGCTAAGTCCTTCACAATTGATCATTATTATATTGCTATTACTATATACAAATGGTTTTTCTCACTTCATTCCACATCAATTTACATCTTCCCAAGTTTTTCTGCAGCAATACCATCACAATCACATACCACAACTTGTTCAGTCACTCTCTCCAATTCTTTGCTACCACAAAGAACTGCTATAAATATTTTTGTAAATTTAAGTCTTCCTTTTTCCTTAATCTCTTTAGGATATAAGCTTAATAGCAATATTTCTGAGTCAAAAGACAGGCACAATTTTATAGTGCCTCGGCATAGTTCCAAATTGTTCTCCAGAATGGTTAGACTAGTTCACAATTATATCAACAATGCATTAATGTCCCTATTTTTTCCATCACTTCCAAAACTGGCTAATATGACAGAATAGGAAAATGACTAATCTGATAGTTTTTAATTTTAATTTCCTTTAATCTGGGAGATTGCTTTAATTACATTTATCTAACCAACAGTGATTTAGAGATTTTTTTTTCATATGAGTATACAAATTTTATTTCTTCTGAAAACTTATAGGTCTTATCAATTGGGGAATGACTTATTTTTATAAATTTGGACATTTTATAAACTTACACATCTTAGAGAAATGCCTTTATCAGAGAAACTTAATGTAAAAATTAACTCCAGTTTCATGTTTTACTTCTTATTTTGCTACATTGGTTTTACTTGTACAAAAAGTTTTCGTTTTATGCAATCAAAGTTATTCATTACACTTCCTGGGATCCTTTTTTTGTTTGGTCATAAACTCTTCCTTCCAAAGATTAGACAGGCAGAATTAGTATGTCTAAGTTATTTATTCACTGTGACCTTATCCTAGCATATTATGTGAGATGTTGGCCTATATGCCTACTTTCAGCCAAACTTTCAGTTTTCCCAGCGATTTTTGTCAAGTAGTAAATTCTTGCCCCAAATATTTGGGTCTTTGAATTTATCAAGCACTAGATTACTATGATCATTAACTACTACACACTGTGTCTAATCTATTCCATTGGTCTACTATTTTTATATCTTAGCTAGTGCCAAAGTATTTTGATGATTGCCACTTTGTAATCTAGACTGAAATCAATTATTGCTAGCCTTCCTCCCTTTGGATTTTTCATTGATTCTCTTGATATTCTGATCTTTTGTTATTCCAGATTAATTATTCTTCAAGATGTACAAAGTAATTCTTTGATAATTTGCCATGGCACTGAATAAATTAATTTTGATAAGAATTATTATTTTAACATTTCTCCAACTGTTAGATATCTATTTTTGTGTAAAGTATTTTTAAATTGTTTTTATAAAGTTCTTGGGTTCATCTTGGCAGACTCCCAAGTATTTTATATTATCTGCAGTTAAAATGCCATTTCTCTATTTCTTTCTGTTGGGTTTTATTGATAATATATATAAAAATGTTAATGGTTTATTTTATATCGTGTAACTGTGATAAGATTCACTGTTTTGACTTTTTTAGTTGATTCCTTAGGGTTCTCTAAGTATACAATTTTATCAATCTGAAAAGTTGTTTTTTGTTTTCTCATTGCCTATTCTAATTCTTTAAATTCTTTTTCTTGTCTCATTTCTATACATAGCATTTCTAGTACAATACTGAAAAATAAAAGTGATAATGGACATCCGTGCTTCATCCCTAATCTTACTGGGAAGGCATCTAAATAATGCTTGCTCTTGGTTTTAGGTACTTATTTTAAGAAAAGTTCCATTTCGTGTGTACGAATATGTTTATGTATATTTTACATATTGTTTTCTTGTTTTTGTTATTGTTATTGTCAATTATGGTTATACTTTATCTAATATTGAGCCAATCCTGCATTCCTAGCATGAATCCCACTTGGTCATAGTGTATGATCTTTGTAATATATTGCTGTAATCTCCTTGCTAACATTTTATTTTGATTTTTTAAATCAATATTCATTAGGAAAATTAGCCTATAATTTCTTTTCTGTTCTCTCAGGTTTAGATACTAAAACTACATTTGTGTCATGGAAGGAGTTTGGCAGGACTCCTTTACCTATTTTTTCCAAATAATTTATGTAGTAAAGAATTAGAATTCTTTAAATGTTTGGTAAAATTCATTTGTAAATCCATTTGGTCTTGAGGATTTTTCTTAGGAAGTTCATTATCTTAAGAGTTAAGTATTCTAGCTTATCTGTTAATCTGGATAATTAATATTTTTAAAATATTCATTTTATTTAGATTCTCAATTTTATTAGGCAAAATAGCTTCTAATAATCTCTTTAATTTTATCTTCATTAGTGAATTCTTTTTTACAATTTTGATATTGATAACTTGGTTTTTTCCCTTTTTTCAAATCAAATTTATATTTATTGGTTCAATTTTTTTTTAACTTTCAATTTTATTAATCTCTGCTTTGATTTTCAGTATTTCCATTTTGGTATTATATTGGGAATTTCTAATTTGTTCTCTTTCTAGGTTTTTTTTTTTTTTAATTGCATGAACAATTTGTTGATCTTTTTTTTTTTAATTGATATAAACACAGAGATTTAAATTTTCCTTAAGCACTTTTTGGCTGTATCCAACAAATTTGGTATGCTATGTTATTGTTGTCATTATCTTTAATGAAACTGTTCTGTGGTTTGTTTTTTAAGTTGCTTATGCTTTAGGATAATTTAGTTTCCAATTAATTTTTTTCAAATCTGATTCCAAGGCTCCTTATTGAATATAATTTTTATTCCATTAGAGTCCCAAAGAAGTGCATTTAATATTTCCCCCCCTTTTTTTTGAGGTTTTTAATACATTAATACTTTTGTGAAAGATACCATACACAGCTGAAGAAAAGGCATACTTCTACTTCCAATCAATTTGCCTCAGAAATCTACCTCTCTTTTCTAAACTCTAATTCATCTATTTAACTTTGTCATCATTTACTTTATGGTTGGATTTATCTAATTCTGAAAGGGGAAAGTTGAGGTCTCCACTAATATAGTTTAATTTTTTACGCCTCCTATAACTTATTTAACTTTTCCTGTAAGAATTTGGATGCTTGCCATATGGTTTATATGGGTTTACTGTTTATATTATTTGTCATCTATGGTAGCTTTTAGCAAAATGTAATTTCCTTGATTCTATTAGGTCTGCTTTTATTTTTGCTTTGTCTGAAATCCTGATTGTTATCCCTATATTTTTAGCTCAGCTGAAACATAACAATCTTCTCTATTCCCTTAACTGTGTATATCTTTCTCTTTCAAGTGTTTCTTGTAAGATATTGTTGAATTCTGATTTCTATTACATTCTATCATTTTATAGGTAAGTCAATCTCATTCACATTCAGTTATGAGTATGTATTTCCATTTATCCTATTTTCTTTTTATCCTGTCCAACCTTTTTTTAAAACCATGTCCCTCCTAAAAAATTTTATTTTGTTTCTCATCATTGCTTCTATTAATCTGTCTTCTCCCTCCCACAACTGAACGTGTGTGTAAGTTATATGTTCAACTTTAATATGAGGTTCAAATATTAACCACTACTTTCTCTTCTACTGTGAAAGTTCTTCCTTTTTTATGCATAATAATTTTACCTTGTTGGTCCTCTCCCCTTTTCCTTCTTCCAGTGCTTCATTTTTTTTTTTAAGATTATCCCAGTGTAATCAACTTGATCTACCCTGTGTCCTCTGTTTAAGTGTAGACTCCTTCTACTTGCCTTAATAATGATAGTTTTTAGGAGTTACATGTATCATCTTCCCATAAGAATGTTAACAGCTTAGCCTTATTAAGTCCCTTATTTCTTTGCCACATTTACTTTTTTATGCTTGAGCCTTGTGTTTTAATGTCATTTTCTATTCACTCTAGTCTTTTCATCAGGAATGCTTTAAAGTCACCTTTTTCATTACATATCCATTTCTCCTACTCTCCTTCACACACCCCCACCATCCCCATCTCCTCACCCTTATATTTAGTTTTGTTAGGTAGTTTATTCTTGCTTGCAATCCTACCTCGTTTGCCTCTTGGAATATCATATTCCAACTCTCTGATTCTTCAACATGGAAGCTACTAAATCTTATATGTCTTCACTATGAATCTCCAATATTTGAATGTTTTTGATCATTTGCAATATTTTCTCCTTGACCTAAAAACTCTGGAATTTGGCTACAATATTGCTAAGAGTTTTAATTTTGAGATCTCTTTTAGGTATTGGTGAGTTCTTTCGATTTATGTTACTCTCTGATTCTAAGTTAATGAGGCAGTTCTCTTTTATAATTTCCTGACTTGTGACATGTAGGCTCTTTTTTAAAAATTATAGCCTTCAGATAGTCCAATAATTTTAAAAATATCTGTCCTTATGTGTATAATCTCTTTTTAACCAGTTGTCTAATTCTCTTCCTACTGCTGGACTGAGAGACCTCCAGTCTCACAAAGGCCACCAAAGTTCATTACTAGTGTTGCCATCAATGCAGCCAACCATTATCACAAAGCTTTCCTGCCAGACTTCTAAATTATCTTGAGCTGGAAAAATGTCTCACCTTGACTTTCTGTTGACTACAGTACTCCACAATTCAATTTAACACATTATTTTAAAGTTGTTTGAAGGAGAATTGTTAATAGAGTTCAAGGAGGTTACTACTTCTATTATACTAAATTGAATAAATTCATTTTAAAAATGCAAATAATTTCTCATTTTGCTAAGGAGGGGAAGAGTGAAGTTCTTAAGTGGCTCTTCAATTAAGTCAGTATTACACAAAAATTGGCAAAAATGTGACAATTGAATTATCTGATTATTATTGCCCATCTCAGTATTACACAAAAATTGACAAAAATGTGACAATTGAATTATCTGATTATTATTGCCCACCTCGCATGCCCTATTAGCTTTTTTCCACTTTTTCTCTCCCTTCCTCATGACAACCAGTGGTATTCATTGACTGGATTTTACATATTTGCAGGCTGAAAAATTGTTAAGACTGGTTCTCAGCAAAGAATACAAACATTAAGGCAATAGCAAATAATAAATTCTGACAAGATATTTATGTTAATTCTGTTTTAAAAATCTCTTTTACAGAATTCTTTGTGGAGAGAAATAACAAAATGGATCTGAAATCAAGATAGGATCATTTCAAAATATATTTTAAAAAAGGATTGAATAAATCTATGTACCTATGTCCTTATTAAAAAAAAAAAACAACCTTCCTTTTTTGAAATTAAGACTTTAAGCTTTAGAGTAATAAGTCAGATTCCATAATACTAATTATATTTTTAAGTTTTGAATTATATTTTATTTTATAATATCCTATCATTTAAAATTTTTCAACAATAAATTATAAAACAATCTAATACTCATCAGTATGAGCAATCTTAAAAATCAAATTTTGAAGTCACTTGGAAACCTAAAAAGTCTCATCTTGTCCAACTGCAGGTATACATCTGTATGTCAGTAAATATTCTCATCAGTAGTAGATATAAAGTCCAGAGGAATTTTACAGTAACACTTTGAATTTCCTGCCAAAAGGGGAAAAGGCATATTCTTATAGCAGGAAAAGTGAGCCAAAAATCAAGCCATGCTTTTCCATTAAAGTAAATAAGGAAAAATAAATATGAAACATTTTCAATTCATTGTATCAAAAAATAAGCACAGTTTCACTTTAATATGGACTTTTTCTTTTTGGCTAGAATAAAAATGTTAACAATTACACAGTATCAAATCCTACAACCAAATTTATTTTAGCAGTGGCAAACCTGAGCTCTCCAAAGCAATGTCAGCCAAGTACAAGTTCTGATAGTTCCTAACACGATGTGAAGGTTTCAAGTAAGGATTCCGTGATGGAACACAGAGCTCTCATTAAAATTTTTCCCTAACAAGATTCAAAGTATTTAATTTCACTAAGTTGGTTTAAATTTGAGGAATTTTCCCTCCAGTGGGTCTGTCATTTATATTGCTGAAGGCCCATCCTAATCAAATCACAGACTCTTAAAACACTGAAATATGAATAAGAAACCATGATTTTATAGTACTAGCCTCTTTAAATAAAGGGTCCAGGGAAGGAGAAAGCTGAGTCAAGAAAGACAGAAAGGCAGACATTATAAAAGGGGGAAAAACCAAACTTGTTTTGCCTACAGAAAGGGAAATGTTCATAGGTTAACTATAGACAACCAGATCCTGAGTTTTGTTAGGGTTTTGTTTTGTTTTTATTTTATTTTATTTTCTACAGCATCAAGAATCACTACCATCCACATCAGACAACAAACTTCTCCCGGCCTCTACCTTTGACAAGCCTGAATTCTCATATTTATTTTGCTTTTGTTGGAGAGAAGGGGCTAGACAATCAAGAAGTGATGGTTCATTTTGGACCAACAAAATAGAATGGCTGGCTGTCAGACCTATGCAATCAAACTTACTAATATGCTGAAGGTAATTTCAACTAGATGTCAATCTGATTAAAGCAACTCAATTAAGGTGATAAATAGGTTTTGCCCAATCAGAATGTTTGTTTACCTAAAGAAAAGCATTTAACTCAAAAGAATATAATTAGTTTGCTTATTCTATCAAGAATGCAAGAATATAATGTAATTCCCTCCACAAAGATTTTCCAACTCTATAAATAGCTTTCCTTAACTTAAAATTGTTTGCTACCTCTACCACTCAATTTTTTGTTATATGCTGCTTTTAATTACACAGCTGCTCTTCATGTGTTTATCTATTAAGAAAATATTCTCCTATGAAATGTTATAACCTAACAGTGTTCATAAAAGATTATATTGCTTAAATACATATGAAAATACATGGCAAAACACATATCCTTAAAAGGCAAAGCACAATACATAGGAATTTCAATTAACAATATTAAAGTAGACTAATATTAAACTAGCTTTTAAAAAAGATGGAATTCACCAATGGAAAAAGTCCAAATGGACTTTCACCTGTTACCTTCATGGAGATTCATTCACCATACCTTTTGTTTTATTTTTACCTATTCTGGAACTATAATCAATGCTTCCTTCCCCCACCCCTCCAAAAAAACCCTCTCCTACTATGCTTATCCTAAATCTCAAATTATCTTTGTTAGCCAATTAAACAGTAACTTTTAAAAAATATGGTTTGGAGTAGACAGTCAAAAGCTCCTTTATTACATTTACAATAAGGTGATATAACATAACAAGGATTGGAAGAGGGTTGGAAAGGACAAATAATGGCTATTAGCAGTGCAAGTTCAGTCACTTGTTCCAACTATCTGGATACCAAAGCAGACTGGGTTGCAATGACAAGAGTTTAAACTTGGGAACTGATTTTTCTGCCACAAATATGTTTATAGTAATGCATAGGTTAATGCTATAGTCATGACCTCTTCTGCATTCCGGGATAGGTGAATAAATGTTGATTAAGTAACAGGAAAACCAAAAAAAGAGACATCTCCTCAAGGAGACAGTTAAGAAAAAGAAGCAAATCTGTTTCATACTTGAAGGAGGGATAGGGAATATGGTGTTTAGATTTTTAGAACACCCATCTTCTTCAAGAGTCCTGTCTTTGATCCTCCCCATCCTTGTTAGTAGCATTTCCCCCTCTCCAATCACTATATTTTGTGTATCTCCTGTTTACTTATCAATGAAAATATTGTGTATCTGTAGAATATAAGTGCCTTAAAGACAGGAGCTGTCCTTTTTGTTATCTATCCCCAGAACCTTGAACAGTGCCTACTACAGAGCAGTAACTTAAAGCCCAGTTGGCTGATTTTGTTAATTTTTTTTTTTTTTTTTTTGGTTTTGTTTTCTATTGTACTTGAGGTGATTTAAAGAGATGTCAGTTTAGCTGGAAGCTTCCACATCACCATGACATCATCTTCATCCCTCCAAGGAGGTCAGAGATAATTGTTAAGTTCCTACATAATTAGCATTGTTTTATATATATCTATATATATACATACACACACACACACACACACACACACACACATATATATATATATGGATAGAAGCAGTTTTTGCATCAAAGAACTAGAAACAAAATGAGTATATATCAACTGAGAATGAATTATTCTATATTGTTTCTCAAGAATTCAGAGAAATAGAAACACAGTATGAAATGAGCAAAATAAGGAGAAAAACACCACAATAACCACCATAATCAAAGAAAAATACTGTAAGACATCAGATCTCTTTATTGATGCAGTAATCAATAGTGACTTTAGAGAACTGATGAAGGTGGAGTTTGCTTTTCTTGTCTCAGTGAAATAATAGGCAACAGGTGAGGACGGTGAACTATCAGAACAAAATTAAGAGTGGGTATTTTAAGCATAACCTGTAGGGCTGGTGTTTTATTTAACTTCAATTAGTTACAATGGTAGATTGGATCACTAGAAAGTAATAGCAAAGGGGGAAAAAAAGCACTTTTAAAGAAGAGGGGTTTTATAGAAATTAAAATATAATTATTTTTTGAAAAACTAATCACTTTCCTTTTATCAGTAATCAAATAAACCTTTAAAGAAACAATGTTTTAAGCAGTCATCTAAAAGTGTTTAAAGTGCTTGACTTGGGTTGCTGTGACCATTTACCAAGAAAATTGCTTTTACAGCAGCCTTTATGAAGACTTCAGTCTTGTGTGACTTGAGGTAGTAGTTTTATTAGCAGAGAGCTCCAAATATGGACTAGATGATTTTCATTTCTTTTCCACATAGTCAGACTAGAAAACCTCCTAAGTACCCTTCTAAAGCTGAAATTTATTATTCTACAGGATGTATACTTTTGTGTATTTGTTGACAGTTGTCTGCTGACAAAAACTATCAGTTGTTTTTAAAGTACATGAACTGTTTTTCAGACATTATATCCAATAACTTTCAGAGTTCTCTACCTTTATCTATCTACCCGTGATACCACTAATCCACACCTTTTAAAATCGCCTCTTTCATAGTACTGCCCTTTCCTAATTTCTCTAATTTCTTTCTTCCATGCATTCCCACCCACATGCCCAACTAACATCACAAATGTAATGTGTCCTTATCCTAATGCAACACCTCCCTAAAAATCTTTGGTCACCATACACAACTCATGAAGTCACCCAGATTTGAAACCTTTGAATTTTTCCCTTGCCTATAAACACCCAGTTTGCAAAAGAGCTATTAACACTTCTGAAAATTTTCTCAAATTTCTCTCTCCTTTCCACTTCCCATTGCAAGCTGAGTTTAGATACTCATCACTTCTTACCTCAACTACTGAAATAAACCTTTTTCCTCCAAATCTTCACGTTGCTGCCAGATTAATATCTCTCAACAGTGCTGATCATGTAATTTTCCTGATTGAATCCCTCCAATGGCCCTAATTGCTTAGCCTGGCATTTACCATCCTTATCTTCCTATTACTCCCCTTTATAAACCCTATCTTTTTAGGCAACCTAGCAGCATAATCATTCCCATTCCCCATGGTTTTTCACATGTTAACCCCTTGCTTAGAGTCCCATTTAAAAATAATATCCTACCCATTTAAGGGGGGAAAAAAAAACAGCTTATCTCATTCTGAAGCATTCCTCGATATCCTTTCCTTCCACCATCATCCAGAACTTGATGTCGTTTATTGCATTTCTTCATTATAGGCAGTGTGATCTTTTTTGTTCCTATAGCATCTAGCGCTTAACAAAGGGCTTAACACGTAGACAAGACTCTTAACAAGTATTTATTGAATAAAAAAACTAATAAATCTAAAGTAACTGTTACACTGAAAAATACATGTTGCGTTTTATAAAGTGCTACTTTTGAATATCACATTCAATTCGGCAACTGTTGCCACTTTGTGGCAACACAGCAGCCGGAATTTAATTTCCAGATTTATACATTTCACTTCTTAACTATAATGGAGAACTCGAAATCCTAAAAATACTGTGTCTTGCGTTGAGAACTCGGAAGACCTTTGCTTTCCAGGATAAAAGCCGCGAGAGTAAAGCTTAAGACAACCCACGGTGAAAGTAGTTCTATTCACAAGCGCCTTCTGCGTGCTAAGAGCTGGGGAGACCAAGGCAATGAATGAATGAAGCCAGCCCGCCCGCTCCGAGCTCCAGCACAGGCTGGGGGGCCCCGGAAGGTGCGCAGGGATTGGATCCCTGCGCTTTCCTCCCAAGGCTCGTTTTCTGCCTCAAGGTCCTAGATCTTCCCGCAGGATCAGCTCGGACTGAACCAGCGTTCCACCCACCTCTAGTACCCATAGGGAGGGCTGCTTTCTTACCTATTCTCTTCCGGCCTTAGCGGTCAGGAAAAAAAAGCACCGAGGACAAGCCCCAGAGGGGCCGTCCCGTCCCGTTCCGCCCCGCCTGTCCCCCTACAGCCCGCAGCCAGCCTCCGCCGCTGCGGCCTCCACCCAGGTGCCCGTTTCTCGCCCCGCCCCCACGCTCTCGCGACGCGCCCGCCCCCAGACCTGCCCTCCCCCTGCCCCGCTCTCCCCCAAAGCCGCCCGCTCCCCAGAGGTTGGGGGCGCGTGACAGCCAGACCCGTTTTTTGGCGCGCGGCTGTGACGTCGGCGCCCCTGACAGCCGCCTCCGCAGCTGCCGGCGGCCCAGGAAGCAACCCCAGCATTTTAAAATCCTCCCCGCCCCGCCCTATTCCATTCCCGCGGTCTGGGGTACTGGGAGGAGACTCAGCCGCTCCACCCGGCCTTTCGTCTCCCCACCGGAGGTGTCAGGCGGGGCAAATTAAGAGTGCGGATGGGTCTCACCCCGAGCCCCGTCGGGATCTTAAGTCCACTTTTCCGTATCCCCGTCCGCTCCTTACTTACGCAGGCATCGGTTGCCCGTTAACGGGTCCGAAGCTGCCCCCGTTCGTTCCTCCTCCCGACACACCCCCTCCTTTCTCCTGGGTCTCGGGGAGACTCACCCTCAGGTGGCTGCTATCCGGGCTTCCCGCCTCCTCCTCCTCTTCTCCTCCAGAGATTGCCGTGGCCACCACGGTGGAGGCCGGTACTCCCCGGCCCCGGAGCGGCTGCTGGGTGCTGACGGAGGAAGAGGCGGGGGAGGTGGCCACAACCGAAGCCCCGCAGCAGCCGCCTCCGCCGGGTCCCCCGGGGCTTAGCGTCACGTTGTGCGCGTTTTCGCCCCAGCGCCAAGGGTACACCATGAAGTCACTGAAGCCCGGGCTGGTTGGGATGAGCGGCGGCGGCGGCTCCTGCTCGCTGCTCCGCTTGGGCTTGATTGGGGTCGTCTTGATGACCGACACCAGGACCCGTTTGGGGGAATCATGGCAAAAGATAACTGGGGGTGGCGGCGGCTGCTGCTGGAGCAGCGGGGACTGGTTCTCCGCCATAGTTGCCTCGATCCCCCGAATCATCCCCTCCTCTCCAACCAGCCCCCCAAGTCCCCGCGACGCGCACACACGCCCGCCCCGGTCCCTCTCGGTCGCTGAGCTTCACACCCTTGCTGGTGACGGCGGGGCCACAATCACACGGTCTTTCCTTCCCCGCTAAGTAGAGCCAAGGGAGGGCTCGGAGGTGTCTGCGGCAACTGGTCACCGCTCCAGACCCAGCAGCGCTTTCCCCGATGAATCTGACACTAGAATAGTCGCAGACTCATCACAGGGGAGGAGAAAGTGGTGGCGGCGGCCGTGGCGACGATTCCTGAGATCCCTCCGGTAGTTGTCGAGGGGGGGCAGATTTCCCTAATCTGGAGGTTCGGGATCCTAGAAGAAGCCGCGGCAAAGATGGGACCCTTGCCAAGACTGACCTCCTTCTCCCCGATATCCCCCCGCAATAGCGGGGTGGAAGGGAAGCGCAGTCAGCTCAGACTTCTCACGCTGCCACGAAGCGACAATAAAGCCAAACTCCCAAGCCCCGGAAAATAACAACCTGCTGCTACCACCGATGTCCCAGCTCCGGCTTTTCCCGCGTTACATTTCGCGCCTGGGCGGAACCAATCACCTTAAGGCTCCGGGACCCAATCGGCTCTGGGCTGAGTGACAGCCCCTTCTAGCCAATAGACAATCCCCGAAGCTTTCCCGGTGGAGCGGGGCGAAGATAGAGGAGGGCCTGGGGGAGCGCGCGCGATTGGTTGTGATTTGCTATTGGCTATTGCTCTTAATTTTGTCCTCTGCCTCGGGCCAACAAGGTTCGAAACTTTGGGGGAGCGCGCGGCCCTCAATGACCCGCCCCTACGAAAGCCCCACCTTCTTTTTTCCTCGGGTTCTGTTTGTCTAGTTTGGGGCCGCGCGAGTGAAGAGGGGCTGGATCAGGAGCAAGATGGTGATTGGTTAACTCTGTTGGAGAAAGGTGGAGTCCGAGTGGAAAGAGCGAGGCGGTTGTACCGGGTTGGCTCTAAACCGCGCGCCGAGGACCCCGCCCAGTCTACAGCTAGCTGCTGTTGTGCTAGCCGTTCCCGCGCGAACGGTCTGCGTCACGTGCTCTGTTTAAAGGGACAGAGGCAATAATGGTGATGGAATCCTTTCATCGGGCTTTCTGTCCTTGGCCCCGCCCCGCCCCCGCCCGCTCCCCTTCTTCCGCCACCTACCCGAAGAATCGCTACCTCCTAATCTCCGGAGTAGAGCAGATTTTAATAGCTAAAAAAAATTCCTGGCTGCGGGTCATCTAAGAATTCATCGCTTAGTCGTCATCCGTTTTCTTTGGAATTTCTCCCTAGATCACTTGGCTGATTCTGTCCTCGAGATCGCGCTCGAAGTTTCTTTCCTTTGCTAGCATCTGCCCGAGTTTTCCTTTCATTAACAAAACCTAAAAGAACGCAGTCTCAGTACCCACCATAAATCCCTCGTTTTCAAATTGGGTTTTGTCTAACTATAGAATTTAGCCTGCATTACCCAAATAATAATTTCTAGGGCTTTTACTTTCCAAATCTCGCATTCTTCATAACCACTATCCGAATCCATGATTTTTCATAATCTTTCCCCTAAAATATTGCAATAATCTCCTAATTGAAATTTCTCCCCTCTCCAAAATATCCCTCATACAGCTATCAAACTAATATTCTGAACTCCTAAAGCCTAAATCTTATGTCCCTCTTCTGCCTAAAAAACAAAAACTAATGATTTTTATTTGCCTTTAAGTTAAAATACAAAATCCTCAGCCTGGCACAATCTTATTTCAGCATACCTTTCAGTCCTATTTCATCACTTTCCTTCAAGCACTCCCTCCTTATAATGAAATTGGCCTCCAGACTGTTTCCTGTCCTCATGAGTACCTTAGCATAAACTGTCCTCAGTGGAATATATTCACACTTCTCTTAACAATAGAATCCTTCACTTTCTTCCAAAATAAAGCTCAGTGCTATCTGCCTGAGTTTTTTTCGGATTGGATGTCTGTCTCGGTCTCTTTCTCTGTCTCTGTGTCTGTGTCTATGTTTCTGTCTCTGTGTCTGTCTCTCCGTCTCTCCGTGTCTCTGTCTCTGTCTCTCTCTCTCTGTCTCTCTCTCTCTCTCTCTCTCTCTCTCTCTCTCTCTCTCTCTCTCTCTCTCTCTCTCTCTCTCTCTCTCTCTCTCTCTCTCTCTCTCTCTCGTCTCCTCCCTCTCTTCCTCCCCCCCCACATACACACATTACACCCATACTTTGTGCTTACTTCTCTGTATTCATAATGTATTTCTACACATACACATTCCCAATAGAAAGCAAACTGACATGTACCTAGTGAATAAAGAGGAAGAATGGCTTAATGAAAGTCAGAAGGTCTCAGACCCTAAAATGACACATTACTGTGTGACTCTGGCCATACTACTTAACCTCAGTATCCTAGGCATTCTTTAACACTACTGAATTGCAGAGACCTGCATACTTAAGTAATGTTTACTCAGTTGAACTGTTGCTAATCCCCAAGTTCTGTCAGAAATGATTTTTGCTGGAGGTAGAAATACTAAAGGAGGTATAGTTATGAAGTCAAAATGTAAAAAATGTTCACCACATGTGTTTGAGAATTTCTTCCACCAAGATCAATTTCAACTTGTAATTTTGTAGATAAGTGATAGATTCACCTGTATCTCAGAGACATTAAGTCATTCAACCATGTTCATATAGCTAGTAATTGTTATAAAGGGCTTTTGAACCCATGATTTCCTCTGACTCCAGCAAACTATGTTAGTATACCATGCTACTCTGTTGCTCATAGATGCTTTAAAAGTCATGAATTTTATTCCTACTAAAATTACATAGTGTTTTCTCTCAGTTGTAGAGTGACTGCAATACTCCAGCCTATCTTAGTACTCTGGCCTCTTTGGGGATATCCTTAGCATTGTCAAATGATTATCATTTTATTAACAGAAATAATATTGAAGAAGGACTGTGGGGCATTTCTATATGACATGTGGCTGAAATCTGGAAAGCAATTTGGAAATATGCCCAAAGAGTATCAAATTGTGTATACCCTTTGATCCAGTAGTGTTTCTATTTGGTCTGTATCCCAAAAAGATGGTAAAAAAGGAAAAAAGACCGTCATGTGCAAAAATGTTTGAGCAGCCCTTTTGATAGTGGCAAGGAACTGGAAAGTGAGTGGATGCCCATCAGTTGGAGAATAGCTAAATAAGTTATGGCATATGAATGTAATGGAATATTATTGTTCCATAAGAAATAATGAGCAAGCTGATTTCAAAAAGGCCTGGAGAGCCTTGCATGAACTGATGCTAAATCAAGTGAGTAGAACCAAGGGAACATTGTACACAGCAATAAGATTATGTGAGGATCAATTCTGATGGATGTGGTTCTTTTTAACAATGAGGTGATTAAAGCGTTTCCAATGGAGAGAGCCATTGGAGCCAGAAAGGGAATGGTGGGGATGTAGATCACAAATAGAATTTTCACCTTTTTTTTGTTTGCTTGGGGTTTGGTTTTTTTTGGTCTAATTTTTTTTGTACAGCATGATAAATGTGGAATTGCACATGTTTAACATATGATAGATTACTTGTCTAGGAGAGAGGGTAGGAGAAGGAAGGGAGAAAATTTGAAACAATGTTTTGCAAGGGTGAATGTTAAAAACTATTTTTGTATATATTTTGAAAATAAAAAGCTATTATTTTTTTAAAAGAGTGATTCATCCAAAGTCTGAGGCAATTCTTCCCCACCCCAGTGACCAATTAATCAACAATTATTTGTTATTATATACTAAGCTTCTTAAACATCCCATCTGGGGTGTCATAATTAAATATGAGAGACATGAAATTTTAATTTATTATCCCATTTTGTAGAACTATATATCCAGGATCACACATAACAATTTCTCAGGCAAAAAGGGTTTGGAAGTGTTTTAACTTTTAAGTTTAAGAAGCCCTGATACTAAGCAGTGTGCTTTGTGGTTAGTTACAAAGATGAAAGTGCAACAGTTCTTAAACTCAAAGGATTTACAATCTAAGGAAACAATATCTTCATAGAAACACATAAACATAATATATACAGAGAAGATACAAGGTAATCTTGGAGGGGAAGGCAATAGTAACTAGAGAACCAAGAAAGACCTTTTGCAGAAGGTAGTGCTTTATCTGAAAGAAAATAGGGTTTTCAAGAAGCTGAAATAGGAGAGTATTCTAGGAACAAGGGACCACTGATACAAAAGCATAGAGTTGTAATGAAGAATACCAATATGGCTGGACGGTGAATGGTTTGAAGAGGAGTAATGTATAAGGGAGAAAAAATCTAGAAAAGTAGGATGTAGCCAACTTGTGAAGAGTTTTAAATATTAAATAGAGAAGTTTATATCTGATAATTTAAAGGCAACAGATTACAATTGGGGTTTGACATAAAAATGTACTTGGGGAAATTTAGAGGATGGATTGGAGAGGGGAGAGACTGATTAAGATATATAGGATAAGAGAGCTGAGGAGTCAAAGATCTCAAGCCTAGTAAAGTAAGCCTCTCCATGACCCATTTTGGGGTTTTCTAGCAAATATACACTGCTATTTATTTCTCCATGCTATTCTACATGCTATTTATTTCTCCAACTCATTTTATAGATGAGAAACTGAAGCAAACAGGGTTAAGTGGCAACAAGTTAAATGATTTGCTCAGATTTAAATCTGAGGCCAGATTTAAACTCAAAAGATGTCTTCCTAATTCCAAGTTCAATGCTCTATCCATTGTGCCACCTAACTGCCAAGGATGGTGGTACCCTCAACCACAATGGGGAAGTTTGGAAAAGGGTTAGGTTCTGTTTTGGTCATGTGAAACACATAAAATAATCGGTTCTATTTTAAACATGTTGAACTTAAGACACCTATGGAACAAAGAAAATAGAACTGAATATAGGGAGCTATCTGCATAGAGAAAATAGTCACAACCATGGAAGCTGATGAGGTTATTAAAATGAGAGATGCAAAAATTTTAAAAAATAAAATATGGATAATTACTAAAAATGTAGATTTGTCCTCTGCTTGCCTTTTCAAGCATGTTTTTGTTGATTCTATACTAAAGTCCTGTATCAATGTCTGATATTATTGTGGAGGTAATCTTAGGTTTCAGAAGACTACCATTTCAGTTCAGGTTCTAGTAGCTCTTAATAAGCTGGAAGTACTTGGAGTATGGTCTCAGTGAAGAGGCATATGTCTATTTTTTTAAAAAACTTCCTAGCTAAATTTGAAAGAGCCCATCACCAAGTTAGTTGATGGATGTACTTAGATAGAATCCAAAATATTCTGTAATCTACAATATAATTATTGTTTGGTTCTTTCAACCATATTCAATTCTTCATGACCCCATTTTTTCAGCAGATTCTGGAATGATATGTCATTTACTTTTCCAGTTTATTTTCCCTATGAAGAAACTAAAGCAAACAGGGTTAAGTTTCTTGTCCAATGTCATACAGCTAGTAAGTGTCTCAGGCCAAATTTAATCTCAGATTTTCTGGCTCTAGGACCAGGCAGAACACCTAGATGTCCTCTCTGATATAATCTATTCACTTGTTATGCTTTATATATCAAGTATAAGTACTTAAAAATAAATATCTTTCCAGTCTCATATGATATTCTGAACCATGCCTCATATATGTTTTGTGCTTTCCTCTTGTTCTCTTTCCCTTGGAGCTCAAGTCAGAAAATCTAGGTTCAGCGTCTAACTTTATGATGTTGGTCATATAACTTCACATCAAATGTTTTCTTGCAATCATGTAAAGTGGATGTAAGGATTGTAACCATTTCTATGTACTATGTACTAGAGCATTTCCATGTACTATAAAGTTTACAAGTACAAATGTTAGCTTTTATTACTATAATTCAATATTTTAAAATTCTTTGGTTATAAGATAAACCTTAATACAAAAAAATTTCTTCATCTTAGGAAAGAAAGCTCCTAAAATATAGGAAACACTTGCAGTTTCAATATACAAGTAGAAATAATATTAATAATAATAATATTGCTGGCTTAACCTCACTTTTTCCAAGTCAAAATTCAAAACTCACTAGCACCTTGAGCACTGAGATAGAGTCAAAATATGGCACTGATTAATGAAAAAAAAAAAAAGTGACTCCAAGTCATCTATGTAGATAATTGCTCAACTGAGAAGAGTTCAAAAAAAAAGAGATATATCTGTGATTGCTGGAGGAATCTAGAAAGGCTTCATGGAGAATACACTATGCCCATATCTCTTCTATCCTGAAAAAATTCTCACTTAGTCCTTTCATCCTAACTCATTTCTGCCTTTTGTGGATAAACTCCTTGGGAAGGTCATTCATAATAGATGCATTCACTTTCTACTAAAGGGGCCTCCACTTTGTCTCCTCATTATCTTCTTAACCCCATAAAATTCAGCTTTTTACTTCATTATTCTACCAAAATTATTTTCTCCAAAGTTACCAATGATCTCTTTGCCAAATTCAATGGCCTTTTCCTCAATTTTCTGTAGCCTTTTACACTATTAATCACCCTCTTCTCCTTGATATTTTCCTATTTGTTTGTTGTAGGGCAGGGCAGATATCACTTTCTCCTGGTTCTCCTCTTACCTATCTGCTTTTCAGTCTCCTTTGCTGGATCTTCAACCAGAAAATATCCCCTAACTGCAGATGTCCGCCAGGTTCTATTCTCTACCCTCTTCTTCTCTCCTATGCTACTGTACTTGGTGAGCTCATAAACTTTAATGTACTTAATTGCTATCTCTATGCTGATGAATCTCAAATCTATCTTGACATAATCTGACCTCCAGTCTCACATTTCCAACTCCTTTTCAGTCATCTCAGACCAGATGCCCAGTAGACATCTTAAACTCAACATTTCCAAAAATGAACTCATTATCTTTTCCTCTAAATTGTTCCTATCTTCCTTCTTATTCTGAAGAGCAAGACCAGAATTTTCCCAGTCCCTTGGATTTATAATTTGGAAATTATTCTGAATGCCTTACTATCTCTCACATGCCATAATCAGTCTAATGTCAGGGTCTGACATCTTTCAAATATGTCTCCTTTTCCTCTCTGACATTACATTCTGATGTAAGCCCTCATCCCCTCATTACAATAGCCTTCTGGAGGGTATGCTTGCTTAAAGACTCTTCCTAGTTTAGTCCATTCTCCATTCTGCCACAAAAGTGATTTTCCTAAAGTACGCATCTAGTGAGATCTTCCTCCCTCCTCAACTACTCAGTAAACTCCAGTGGCTCCCAATCACCTCCAGGATCAAATATAAAATCCTCTTTTTGATATTCATTCAAAGGCCTTTATAATCTAGCTCTCTCCAATCTTCTTACCCCATATTCTATGATCCAGCGATACCTTTCTGTTTCATGAACATGACACTCTAGCTCTCAGCTCTGGATATTTTTTCTGGCTTTCCCTAATGACTGAAATGCTTTTCCTCTTCATTCCGGCTCACTGGCTTCCTTGGCTTCACGTCCCACCTGGAAGCTCATCTTTTAAATGAAGCCTTTCCCAATCCATTTTAATTCTAGTACCTTCATTCTTTTATTTCCTATTTATCCTATATGTAGCTTGCTTGTACAAATTTGTTTTCTTCTTGTCTCTTCCATTAGATTGTGAGCCCCTTGAGGGCCATGACTATCTTTTATCTTTTGTATATTCAGTACTTAATACAGTTCTTGTTACTGACTGACTATAAAACTGGACATGGCTCTTGAAGAATGAGTAAGATTTTTATAGGTAAAGATAATAGGAAAACGGTATTTGTGGTAGGAGAGTATGGCATAATAATGCTCATATACTTGAACAGGGAGTAACATCTCTATTAACTTCTAGTTTAAAGTTGACAGTTAACAGAAATTTGAATGACAGGGAAATGATACTGTTTTTAAGACATAAATTTATTTTTAATAGTATTTTATTTTTCCAAATACATGAAAAATTAGTTCCTAATATTCACCTTTAGGAAATCTTGTGTTCCAATTTTTTCTCTCTCCCTTCCCAAAGACATCAAGCAATCCAATCTAACTTAAACATGTGCAATTTTTCTAAATATATTTCCGTATTCATCATGCTGCACGAGAAAAACCAGATCAAAAAGGGAAAAAATATAAAAAACAAACAAACAACAAAGGTGAAAGTACTATGTTTTGCTCCACATTCAGTCTCCATAGTTCTCTCTCTGTAAGCGAATGGCATTTTCCATCATAAGTCTATTGAAATTGCCTTGAATCATCTCATTGTTGAAAAAAGCCAAGTCCATTACAGTTAATCATCATATAACCTTGTTGTTACTGTGTACAATTTTCTCTTGGTTCTGTTCATTTCACTTAGTATCAGTTCACCTAAGTTTTCCCACATTTTCAATATTTATCATTATCTTTTCCTGTCATCTTAGCCAATCAGAGAGGTATAAAGTGGTACCTCAGAGTTGTTTTAATTTGCATTTGTCTAATCAATAGTGATTTAGAGCATTTTTCATACAACCAAAAATGGCTTTAATTTCTTTGTCCAAAAATTGTCTATTCATATCCTTTTTTTTTTTTTTTTTTTTTTTTTTTTTTTTTTTTTTTTAAATTGCTGAGGCAATTGGGGTTAAGTGATTTGCCCAGGGTCACACAGCCAGGAAGTGTTAAGTGTCTCTTGTCAGATCTAAATTCAGGTCCTCCTGACTTCAGAACTAGTGTTTTATCCACTGTGCCACCTAGCTGCCCCTGTTCATATCCTTTTAATTATTTTTGTCATTAAAAATTTGTCAATTGGGATTTGGCTCGTATTCTTTTAAATTTGAGTCAATTCTTTATATATTTTAGAAATGAGACCTTTATAAGAAACTGGCTGTATAAAAAATTTTCCCCAGCTTTCCTTCTAATCTTGGCTAAACTGGTTTTGCTTGTGCTAAAACTTTTTAATTTAATCTAAACAAGATTATCCATTTTGCATTTTATAATAGTCTCTATTCTTCTTTGGTGATAAATTCCTCCCTTCTCCATAGATGTGAGAGGTTGACTATCCTTGTTCTCCTACTTTGCTTATTAGTGTCGCCCTTTATGTCTAAATCATGAACCCATTTCAAGCTTCTCTTGGTATAGTGACATGACTAATTTTAAAGGGAGCTAACAAATTATTAGGTTCAGTCAGATTTATAAAGTAAAATTCTTGCCATCTAAATAATAAAAACATTATCTTATTCTTTGGGGTTGAGAGCGAAGGATTCCTTCCCTTTCCCTTTCAGTTCAGTATTGTGATGTTTAGAGTATGATAAGTTAATTAAAATCTTTGATACATCAAATGTGATAATTAAGAAAACACAGTTTGCTGTTGGGAGGAAAAGGGAAGAGGAAACAATGTATCAATTCTTGGACAAACCCATCCAGACACTACTGCTTTCTTCATATCAGTATACACAGAGATATATATCTCAGTGAGCCTCTCTTTCCTGCTAAAATTTATAATTTGCAAATAGCTCCCTCCATTGGATTAATCTTTCCTTTAAGAGGCTTGATTCTCTTAGCTAATTTTCATGGGAGTCCCTCTCATCTCTGTATTGGCCTTCTGTTAGCCAGATTTTGTACTCCTCTGGCAAGTAAAAGAACTTACAGAATTGAAAAATCTAAAATTTTTCAGCAAACCCTTTATTGCTTTCATAGATTTTAAAATCATTATCATTGCATTGGCCCTGATAGAAACATCATCATCATCATCATCACACCTATTATATGTCAAGATACTGTGGTAATTGTTTTACAAATATTAGTTCATTTGATGTTCACAACCACTCTAAGGGGCAGATGCTGTTATTACCTCCATTTTATATACCTCTCCCCCTCTCTTGTCCAAGGTCACACAGCCAGTGAATGTCTGAGGCTAAATTTGAATTCAGGTCTTCCTGACTGTCCTACATTACCTAGCACTGTTTCTACATTAAAGAGCCTAGTTAAGCTAAGTTGGGCCAGTTATTTCAAAGATCAGGGAAGAAAAAAAGGTAAGAAATGAATAATTTTCATACACATATTCCCCAGCTCCCCTTTTAAGCTTTTTAGTGGCTACTATGGATATATTCTCCAGTATGCTTGAACCTAATTTTCAACAGTCTTCTGGAATCTCTTTGCTTTTTACTTTAGATCTTTGGTTTGGGTTTTGGTTTTGTTTGGGGGTTTTGGTTTTTGTTTTTGACTAGTGTTCAAAAAAATATCTAATATGTGTTTTCCTCCAGGGTTGAGAGATTGGATGAGAAGCAAAATAAACTCTTACAGCAAACTACAAAAGTTTAGCAACGTAGACTAAAAAGCCTCCCAATAAAATTTTGGCTAAATTTCTCTAACATTTTAAATTAAAATGGACAATATATAAGCCATTATCAAAAAAATATGCACCCTTAATAAGAAATTTACAATGAAAATTAAATTAAAGAATTTCCAAGGGAAGTAGCAACAATAAAAACTATCACTATATGAAACTAAATATTCTGTAATTTAATCACAGATATACTGTAAGACAAATTCATGTGTCTGAGAAGACATTATAACAGCTTTATTAACTCAGAATAGATGGCTTTAATGACACCCTAATTTAATATAATTTTTAATCTGAATAATTTTAATTTGGATATAAATAAAAGTAAGCAATTACTGACAACATTTCAATGACCTGAGTAATTTATGCTTTTCATAGGAACTGGTCTTACAAGATATAGGAAATTTCATTAATGACTCATCCAATATATAACCTTGTCTTTGATTAAAACCCTAGACTAGCATAAATGAAAATCTCACAAAATCCTTGCAAATTGTTTGAGATTATTCCTTGGGAGAAGTATCTTCTGATCAATTAATGTCTGGGAGGACAACCAATAGGTCTTGCCAATTTTTTCCTTTCTAATGTAACTGAAACACCAACATCAACAGCTTCTCCCAAAGTTATAATTGATAGTTATTGTACATATATGAGTCAATGGAATCTTAAAAGAATTACAGTTTAACTGTCAGTATTTGAGAAGTCTGTTAGGAGACAGTTTAACTATGATTCTGGGAAGAATATTAATCATGATACATTGAAAGAAACAGAGAACAGAGGGAAAGTGACTAATTTGTTGTCAAGAGAAAACTGTTTTTGAAGAGGCAGAGCCAAGATGGTGCCATAAAATTAGGGACTTGCTTGACTTTTCCCCCAAACCTCTCCAAAAACCTTAAATAATGATTCAAAAAAATTTTAGAGTCAGAACCCACAAAAAGATGGAATAGAACAATTTTCCAGCCAAAGAAAACTTGGAAAGTCAGCAGGAGGGGTCTATTGTATTAGGATGTGTCTAAAGCACAATTGTAGTCAACCTGAGACGCAGATTTCCCAGGAACAAGCCCTGGGGCCTTTAAATTGGCATCAGTGGCAGCAACTCAAAACCTCTCAGGCCACAGAGGCCAAGGACAACTCAGAAAGAAAGTTTTGTCATAGTAGGGTGTTAGGAAAACCCCAGCCCAAGAATCAAGCTTTGGAAGCCACTGTAATCAACAGCAGTGACAAAATAGACTGTGGCAGTGACAGCAATGCAATTGCAGCAACTTCTGGAAATCTCAGCAGACAGGTAGGAAGGCTGGAATAGCCGGTGAGAAAGAGATTGGAGGGGGGTCCCTTTTCTGGCACTGAGGCTGGACTCTGTTGTTTTGCCCGTACTCAGATCTGGGAGGTGGCTCACAGTACAGGTTCCTAAAAGGATCTCTGAACACAGCTGCACAAAACCCCTGATGTTTGGGACATTATACAGTCCATCCTAGAAACAGAGCCTTATTTTAAGAAAAAGTTAAAAGTTGAACAGCAGGCTGTGGAAATGAGCAAACAACAGAAAAATTTTCTGACCATAGAAAGCTACTATGGTGATGAAGAAGATCAAAATATACATTCAGAATCAAAACTCCTACTTCCAAAGCCTCCAAGAAAAATAAGAATTGGTCTCAGGATATGGAAGAGCTCCAAAGAAATTTTGAAAATCAAGAGAGACAGAGAAAAAAACTAGGAAGAGAAATGAATGGTGCAAAAGAAAATCCAAAAAAATAATGAGGAGACTTTTTTAAAAAGCAAAAATTGGCCAAATGGGAAAGGAGGTAGGAAAAAAAGCTCACTTGTTCATATGGAAAATAATTCCTTAAAAATTAGAACTGAGTAAATGGAAACTAATGATGTTAAGAGAAGTCAAGAAACAGTAAGGCAAAACAAAAAAAAATGGAAAAATAGAAAACAATATGAAGTATCTTAATGGAAAACCTGATTTGGAAAATAGATCTAGGAGAGATAATTTAATAATAATTGGTCTACCTGAAAGCCATGACCAAAAAAAAAAAAAAAAAAAAGACCCTAAATATCATCTTTCAAAAAATTATCAAGGAACACTGTCATGATATTTTAAAACTAGAGGGTAAAATAGAAATAGAAAGAATCCACCAATCACCTCCTGGAAGAAATTCCAAGATGAAAATTCCCAGGAATATTACAGCCAAATTCCAGAAATCCCAGATCAAGGGGAAAATATTCACAAGCATCCAGAAAGAAACAATTCAAGTATAGTGGAGCCACACTCCAGATAACACAAGATTTAGCAGCGTCTACATTAAAGGATCAGAGGGCTTGGAATGTGATATTCTGGAGAACAATAGAGCTAGGAATTCAACTGAGAATCATCTACCCAGCAAAAATGAGGGAAATACTTAAGGGGAAAAGATGAATATTTAATGAAACAGATGACTTTCAGTCATTTATAATAAAAAGAAAAGAACAGAATAGGAAAATCTGACTTTTCAAATACAGAACTCAGGAGAAGCATAAGGAAGTAATCAAGAAAAGGGATAAACAAGGCTTATCTGTTTACATTATGACATGAGAAGATGATGCTCTTTTTTTTTTAAACTTCTTTTTCCTTGAGGATTTTTTGGGGGTAAGGGGGAGATCTATGTCTTCTTTTGCAATAAGATTTTTTATGAAAATGTTTTGCATATCTTCACATGGACCTTCTCAAGGGGGATAGGATGGGAAAGAAAGGTGAAAATCTAGAACTCAAGTTTTTAAAAATAAATATAAAATGTTTTACATGTAACTGGGGAAAATAGAAATATTAAAATACTAACAAAGAAAGAAAGAAAACTTTTTAATTCATCTTGTAAAGAAACGTGAAGAGAATTCTGAAGAAGAGGTTTTACTTGCTATCTGGAGAAAGCTGAATCGGTGGTAATGCATTCATAAGAAATTTCTCATTGTTATAGCAGAAGTATATGTAGACAGAGGGCACAGGTGTGAGTTGAATATGAAGGTATATCTAAAAATCAAGAGGTGAGAGAGGAATGTATGGAGAGAAATGGAAAGGGAGAGGTGGAATGGTATAAATTATCTGCCATAAAAGAGGAAAAAAACAAAAATCCTTTTACCATAGAGGGAAAGAGGGAAGAAATGAAACTTACTCTCATTAAAATTGACTCAAAGAGGAAATAACATATACACTCAATATGGGTATAGAAATCTATCTTACTGATAAGGGTGAACTCTGTAAAAAAAAAAAAAAAAAATATATATATATATATATATATATATATATATATATATAATCTTTTAATCTGTAAAATAAACATTGAAACTGTGTCCCCTTTGATCTGCAAAGAAAGAGAGATTCCGGATCTCCCAAGCTCCAGAGAATCTAGAAAGAAGGCACATTCTCCAGACAGAAGCAGTATCATTCAAGAACTAATAATCCCCTTGATCTTTTGGGGTATCCTCATTCAGGAAACTCTAAAACCTTCAAAGTGATTTTCTTTAAATTAATTGGGAGATCTGGGTCTGATATTAAGTGGCTTGAAACTCCAAGTATCTAGACCTAGGGGCAGTGACAAAAATGAAGGAATTTCATTCAATTGAAACTTCAGTCTCAGATTTCTTATTAAAGGGTAATTTTAAACTCATTTCTTTGTAGAGGCCTGAAGCAGGACTATGCCTTGTCAACAAACTTCTTGGCATAGCTACCTGCCAGGACCCCTACCTGCTGTGAAGAGACATTCTCTTCTCAGTAATAAACCTTTTGTTATTTCTCTGCCAGGACCTTGTCACTCAGAAGTCAGTCTTCCTAGCAAAAGCTGACTTCTGCAGTGCCAATAATTAAACTTCCTTTTATTGCCACTAATAATTCAAGTTCGTGAATTCTTCATGTTGAACCTGTGCTGACCAGAAGGGGATTCTCACACCTCAACTCTCTGCATTGCTAACCACATCATTACCCTGCAGGAAAATAGGAGAAGGATCTATGAGAAGGAGGGGAGGGGGGAATTGTGTTATGTGATTATCAAGGAATATTATTCTATAAGAAAGATGAGGAGAATGCTGTCAGGAAAATCTAAAAAGGCCTCCATGAAATCAAGCAGTGAAATTTATTGTATATGTAATAATAGCAAAAGTTATGGAATGATCAACTGTGAATAACTTTACTATTCTCAGCAGTCAATGTTCCTAGACTATTTATGATGAAAAAGCTATCCACACTTAGAGAAAGAACTGATTATATGTGAATTCAAACTGAAGCATACTTTTTTTCTTTAATTTTTTTCTCGAGGGTTTTTTTTTCAGGGGTGGGAGAGAACTATGTTTTCTTTTGCAACATGACTTTTATGGAAATGTTTTGCACAACTACACATGGATCTTTTCAATACAAGGTGTGAAGAGGAAAGTGAATAATCTATAACTCAAACTGTTAAAAACATTTTTTTAATGTTTTACATGTAAAACAGAGAAGAGAAAAATACTAAAACACTATATTAAAGAGAAAGCAGGATTTTTGCAGAGTTTCCAGCAATGCATGAAGAGAAATGAAAGTTAACAGATTATTTTTCATTGTAGTGGAGCTGTATGGCAGAGAAAGTTTCCTAGAAGCAGCTACTAAGTTATATCTTGAAGGAATGAGTTCATTTTATGTGGCCCTGGGCTTGGTTATTAAGTATGCAGAGGAAATACTAGAGGAATATTACATATAATTTTGTTTTTGTGTAAGCAAAAGCAAGAAAATATGAAAGAGTAGAAAAATAACAAGTATTTTAAAAACTAGCCTGATTCAGGCTATTTGGTTTAGGTTTGAGATTTGAACAAAATGAGCCACTTAAAGAGCAGTTGACACTAAAGGAAAAATAGCATTAGTTCACTTAGACTCAGCTTCCCTATCTTCACATTTGCCGTGATACCAGTTTACAACCTTGCACAAAGCCGGAGTAGCTTTGATTCCTTGAGTCCTCTGTACTCATGGTACCAGGAAACTAATAAGCTAGAAACAGATCACTTGGGAAACTCTTATAATCACCTAAGTGAAAAGCAATGAAGATCTAACCTAGAATGGTTTCAATGAATGTTAGAAAAGAGCAAAATGATGAGAGAAATGTTTTTGAGGAAGAAATATTTAATGTGAAGTGAGAGAACAAGAATCAAAAGATGTTATATCTTCAAGAATCAAAGGATAAGATAATACTATCAGAGTGGAAAAGGGAGGGGAAAGGGAGATATTTGATAAAGTTATTGGTTAATTCAAATTTGAACATACTGAGTTTTGAATGGGTTAAAAGGATATCTACCAAGAAATTAGAGATAGAGTTGGAGCTCTGAGGAGAGAAAATGATTAAATTGGTAAAATTAGATGAAATTTATAAAGAGAATATAGAAATATGAAAAGAAGTTATGGAAATAACCTTGAGGAGCACTAATATTTGAGGATAAGACAGAAAAGGAGATAGAGGAGGAATAGGAGAAATGGAAGGAGAGCCAAAGATGTGTAGTGTCATGGAATTCAGTAGAGGAGACCTTATCTAGAAGCTCATTTGATCATTTTTAGGTATAGAGGAGAGCTAATTTGTACAGTTTTTAGTAATGAATGGTCAGGAAATGAAGACTTTGTAGTCTAATTGTGAAAAAGAAAGGGACAGGGCAATAGTATGTATTAGTATTGAAATCAAGGGAAGGCTTTTGTTTGGAGTCCTCTTGCTTTGGCAAGAATTAAAGACACTTCTTTGAGATGACAGGGAAAAGGAAGATAATGTAGTTGATAGATTTTTTCTTGAATGGCCTCATATTTTCTCCCTTAAGGTAGGAACAGAAGTCATTTGTTGATATTAAGGGAAGAGAAAAGAAGGTATTATAAGTACATAAGAAAGATGTAAACAGTGATAATAAAATTTCAGAAAAAAATCCCTTCTAGTTTCAAGGCCATCAGAGAAAGACTCATGAAAAAACAGCATTTTGAATTGGGCTTGGAAGGATTATAGAATTTATTTGATACTCTGATACACTGTGTTCTCATTGATGTAAGTATTTCTTCCAGGATTAGAGATGGAAGCTCATGAGCATCTTCTAATCTTGTGAAGTTTTTGACTAAATATTTCCACAATTTCCCCATAGAGGATCTATCCAACGATGTTTTCTTACTATTTTTTTTAACATTACATGGATACCATCTCAGCTCTTGTATCACAGTGGGCCACAAAACCCCTTTAAGGTATTTGCAATGAAAGAACAAAGAGGTGGAGAACAGTATCCTTGTTGTGGAAGCTTAGCATTATGTTTGTGTCATCTCCTCATCCACTCATTTACATGAGAGAACAGATGAGACTTGGAATTTGAAAACTGGTGAACCTTAAATTCGAGAGCTGTTTAATAGATCATTTAAGACTAAGCTTCTTAAACTTTTTCCATTCATGACCCCTTTTCACCTGAAACATTTTTGTGCTATCCTATCTAGAATCTGATCTAAGGTGTTCCTGGCAATATTTCTGCACTGCATGCACAGTACAAAGTATACATGTTATGTGTTCGGAACCAAGACTATGACTATGAAGTCATGCAATCACCATGGGCAAGTGTAGCCAGAAACACCTCAGATTGTTTGGTTTTGAATTAATTTTTGATCATTGGGTTCTGAAACCAAATTTTTGTGATCCCCACATTCAATTGCACATCTCATATCAGATCTCAACTCACAGCTTAAGAAGCTTTAGTCTAAAATACAGAGATGAGGAGGAAAGGACACTAGCAAGTGAGCTGAACCTTAAATTGAAACTACTGTCACAGCTTTAACCACCACCTCATCTGAGACTTTTATGAAGATACTGGAATTGAAAATTTTTTGGAATACCAGTGGCCTCCAGAGTACTTACCTGGCTTCCAGCCCAGCTCCCATATCCAACTCTTTTGGAAAAAAAGGTTGCATTCCTCACCACTACCAACAAAAACTACCCCACAACTACCATTAACAGGTGAAGCTAAAAGCCTTTGGTATAAACAAAATCCCTTAATTTCCTGGATCAAGTAGGTTTTCTGGTATTGTTACCTGTGTGTATGGCTTTATTTCCTTGGATCAGATCAAATCAAATACCTGGCATGGAGGTGAAGTATACACATCTTGTACATTTTTAATAGAATCATTTTATATACTGTAAATCTTATAATTAATTCAATCAATTTAGGCACAATAAACCCTGCAATTCAATCAATTTAATGTGATGCTTTTTCAAGGTCTCTTGAAATACTGGAACGAGACTACAACAAAACCTAGGTAGCTAACATCATTTGGAAATTAGGCAGAGCTATCTTGTATTGAATGGATCCTTAATGAAGAATAATTATTGAGAAGAATTACAGGTATTTGAATGTAAAATTTATGAAGATGTTTGGTTATCCTTAGAAGACTCAGGATAAGAGGTCAATACTGAATTGCCTAAACTTTAGGCCCTAAAGTCACAGAAGCCAGTGTCAGAACAGATCTTTGCAACCAGATCTTTTGATTCTAAATCTTCAGTCTTTTATATCACTCTGACAGTTTCAATCTCTGTTATCAAGTCATTTGATTTAGTGAAATGATGAATACAATCAGAAAGATTTAGTTTCTAGTCTCATCTGTGTGGTCTTGAACAGATCCTTAATTTCTTAGTCTCTTAGTCAACTAATTTTCTAAGACAACAGGTTGCAGAAGAGTTGCTAATCTGCATTGATAGAACAATTTCTTCACTTAAAATGTTTCTCTACAAGTATGAGTAAACATACAGGACCTATAATACTATTAAGCTACTCAAACTAGATTAACACAACTGGGAAATTAACAAAACAAAAATACAATAAAACATCAAAGTTAATATATGTTTTTTCTAATTTAATTGAGAAGCCTATAGTTTCTGGGGTGTGTATAGGTTTGGGTGTGAGTGGGTGTGGGTGTATATGTGCACATAAAACTAAGATGAACTATGAACTAACTCTTTGGGCTGTCCAGTTAACTGAACATCATATAGTATATATAATAACCATTCTTCATATTATTCTTGGGGCATAATGAAGGAACACAGTGGCTTTTGAAAAAATATGGGGAAAAATACTGATCTTCCATTTGAGGCTGCTAGATGGCACAGTGAATAGTGCTGATTATAAAATCAGGAAGGATAGAATTCAAATCTGACCAAAGATACTTCCTAGTTCTGTGACTCTAGGAAGTGCTTCATAATTGCTAGGGTTGGAATTATACAACCTAACTGCTGTCCTTTCCAATTTATTCTAAATAGATAATATCCTTCTTGGAATTGCTCTTAGTAAAGGAGCTGAGAGGATTTGTGCAGATGGGGCAGGGGGCAGAAAGTAAATATATTTAGGGGAGTCATATAAATTTTGAGTAGATATTTTCCATATTTTAAATGACAATTGTGATTCTCTCACTTTGTGAATAAAATGACAAAATAAAAACCCTTATGAAAGTTCAAAGGAATATTTTCCCCCAATGACATTATTAAAAGTTAACAGCATTTCTTAAAATTTTTCATCTTTTATTGGAAAGTAATTATAAGTGTTTTTTATTTAGAATACTTAGTATTAAAAATACAATGATTAGTGTTTGCCTTCCCCGATAAGAAAATAAGTTTTGATTTCATTTTCATATGTAACACACTCAAAATACTGAACAAATGCTGAGTTACTACTATATACCTCTCAGATTGGCTAAGATGACAGGAAAAGATAATGATAATGTTGGAGGGGATGTAAGAAACCTGGAACACAATACATTGTTGGTAAAGTTGTGAACTGATCCAACCATTCTGGAAAGCAATTTGGAACTATGCCCAAAGGTCTATCAAATTGTGCATACCCTTTGATCCAGCAATGTCTCTATTGGATCTATATCCCAAAGAGATCATAAAGTGAAAAGCACCCACATTTGCAAAAATGTTTGTAGTAACCCTTTTTGTAGTGGCAAAGAACTGGAAACTGAGTGGATATCCATCAGTTGGGGAATAGCATATGAATGTAATAGAATATTATTGTTTAATTATCTTAATTTTGAGTTTAGAAAAAAATATTTTAATTTGTATTTGCTTGTTTTAAAAATATTCATTTAAGCCTGTGCCTCTAGGAATGGCTGATACTGAGTGATTAAATAGCTTGGCCAGGATCACAAAAGTAAATGTTCCAGAGATAAAACCTGAACTCAGTAGTCCCCAAAAGTTCATGGCTTGAACTCTACTCTTGCTAAGGATGTACCAGCCAGCAGTAAGACTGGTGACATTCCATCCCCATTATCAATATATCTTAACTTGAACACAGCTAAAACACTTCCTAAATGCTGCCTCTACATGTTTTTCCTACCTCTGGACTTTACACAAAATATGAACAGTCATAATTTCCCTGTACCCTTGTATTCATATACTCTTTCTTCTCTATCACATCATGATTTCAACAGGCACCCTTAATGGGTTGGTTCTATGATTTAAGGGCTACTGAGTAAGCTCCCTCTATTATTTTATCCCATTTTGAGGGGGAAAGTGTAGGTAATAGGTAGACATGGATGGATTATATGATCTTTTTCCAAAACAAATTTGTCTTCCAAACTTCTCAATTTGTCAGGGTCATCGTCATCCTTCCAATCAGCCACTTTTGTACTCTTGCCTTTATCCTTAACTCCTTATCCCTCACTCCACAACTCAATTACCAAATTTTGTCTTCCACATCTTTCACAACCATCCCTTAACCTTCAATTATAGAGCTATCATTCAAAAGTTCAGTTCCTTGTCCTTTCTCATCTGGACTATTAAAATAACCTCTCAGTTGGTCTCCCTGCTTCAAGTATGTGCCACAGCTCTACACTTGTCACTGTTCTATTTAAGTTCATAATGTCTGTTACAATTCATATAGTTATATAAATAAAACACAAATAATTACACAAATATTGGGATTATGCTTCTCACCAAGCATTTAATAAGCAATTTCTATATGCCAGATAATGTGCTGGATATACAAAGACAAGAACATGACAAGCTTTTCTCTCAAATCTAATGGAGACAATATACAATTTTATACAAACAAGGTATAGAATATAGAATAAATTTAGGGTAGTCTCAGAAGGAAGGAAATAAGACTAAGGATTAAGATTTTGTGCCTCAAAAAAATTTTACCAGTAAGTATACTTGATCAAAACAGTTTTGTTGATAGTGTACAATATTAAGGTTGCTTCTCAATAAATATTGTTATTAAATAATTTATAACCACAAGAAGTAATAAGAAGCAAATCCTGTCAATCTGATACTAATTCCCAGAAGTTATACATGCCACCCAACACCAGAGGATGCTCTAGGGTAATGCCAGAGAATTTGTTTTCTCTCTCCCCTTCATATATCCTTTTGCAGATAGTAATAATCATCAGGAAAAAAAAATTATTGTATATTTATTGAAATAGACATTATACTTACAGTGTCCTTGACCCAATTAAAAAAGTCTTCTACCTTGCTGCAATTTCAAATGAAGTAATTCACAAAAGCATATAGTTAGGGACAGTTCTTTAATCTTACTGTTTAAAAGAAATAAAACAAATACATTAAAACAACCAAGTTTAACTAGTAACCACACATTTTCCCCAAATTAGTCACACTAAATACTCTTTGTCTATAAGCTATTCAGACCTTAATGATATAAAACAAAAAACTAACAAAACCCATCAATTTGACGTTGAAGTAGGAAAGGTGTTAACTATATACAAAACTAGTTTAATTTAGACAGATTCTGGGTAAGTCTTCCCATGGCCCAGCTATAAGACTCTGACCCCATTCTTCTCCCTACTGTTGCTGTTGTTCACTCTTTTCAGCTATATTTCCTATCCTGGGTATCTAATGGCCTACGAGATTGCTAACATCTACATCATAGTTTAAAGAATTGTTAATGTAAGAATTTCTACATGTAGATCTGATGCTAAGTGATATGCCATGCTCTTGAATGGAACTAGATAATTTATTGTATTCTGAAACTACAAGTGCTCTCCCAATCTCAAATGAGTCTTCACTGCAAGAAGACATTCCTTTCTAATTTACTCCTTCCTAACTGATTTTCTATATATCACTCACCATGCCAGCTTTTCCAATTGTAGTGAAGGTATAAATATTCATGGAAGGGAGAAAACAACCCACTCCAATAATTCAATAATCCATCAATGCCTACTCTACTCTGGGCACTTTGCTAAGTATCCCCAGCATACAATTATTAAAAAGAATAACAGTACCTGCCCTCAGTAAGCTTCCAAACTAAAGGGGGAGACAACACATAAATAGATGAAGAAAAGGGTAGAACTGGGTGGGGGATAATGGGAGAGGACACCAGAGAGTACCCAGTGTGGAAGTATCTAGTTCCCCATAGAGTTGAAACCAAAAGGGGGAGCAGATGCAAAGTGAAGTGATCAAAGAACAATTTTTCTTCTCCATAAAGGAAAGCACTAGAAGAATTTGTATTTTGCCCTTCATACCTTCAATTAGAGGGAGAGGAAACTGAGGGAGGTGGTATCAGTGAAGGCTTGAGTTAGTTTGGCAGTGAGTTTAGAAGTGATATCCATCACTCTAGTAGAAAACAACAGGGACTCTATTTTTTTTTAATTATAGCTTTTTATTGACAACATATGCATGGGTAATTTTTTTATAACATTGTCCCTTGCACTCACTTCTGTTCCAACTTTTCTCTTCCCTCTCTCCACTCCCTCCTCTAGACAGCAGACAGTCTTATACATGTTAAACATGTTAAAGTATATCATAGATACAATATATGTGTGCAGATCCATACAGTTCTCTTGTTGCGCAAGAAGAATTGAATTCACCAGTTCCAAGTGATCAATGATGGACAGAATCAACTACATCCAGAAAAGGAACACTGGGGAATGAGTGTAAACTGTGAGCATTATTATTTTTTTTCTTCCCAGATTATTTTTACCTTCCAAATACAATTCTTCCTTTGCAACAATAACAACAACAAAATTTGGTTTTTGCACGTATATATTGTACCTAGGATATACTATAAGATATTTAATATGTATGGGAATGCCTGCCATATAGGGGAGGGAGTGGAGGGAAGGAGGGGAAAAAATTTGAAACAGAAGGGAGTACAAGGGATAATGTTGTAAAAAAAAAATTACCTATGCATATGTACTGTCAAAAAAAAGTTATAATTATAAAAATTAATTTTAAAAAAGAGAAACAAAAGGAAGAAGAATTGGATTCAGAAGGTAAAAATAACCTGGGAAGAAAAACAAAAATGCAAGTAGTCCACATTCATTTCCCTTCCTGAGTTCCTTCTCTGAGTGTAGCTGATTCTGTCCATCATTGATCAATTGGAACCGAATTAGATCTTCTCTTTGTCGAAGATATCCATTTCCATCACAATGCATCCTCATACAGTATTGTTGTTGAGGTATACAATGATCTCCTGGTTCTGCTCATTTCATTCAGCATCAGTTCATGTAAGTCTCTCCAAGCCTCTCTGTATTCATCCTGTTGGTCATTTCTTAAAGAACAAAAATATTCCATAACATTCATATACCACAATTTACCCAACCATTCTCCAATTGATGGACATCCGTTCATTTGCTATTACAAGCAAATCACCAAATCAAGGGGCCCTTGTGCTCAAAGCCAAGACTTAGAACTACACAGGAAGCTTGGGGCAGTGTCTCCTTTACCCCAGGAGCAGAGCTCAACCACAAGGCACAAAACAGGAAATAAGAAAGAAAATGAATAAGAAACACAAAAACCTTAACCATAGAACCATATGGTGATAGGGAAGATCAAAACATCAATTCAGACAAGAACAAAATGTTCACATGGGAAGTTTCAAAGGATGATATGAATTAGTTTCAAGCCCAAAAATGCTTCATGGAAAAGCTCTTAAAAGATTAAAGGCAAATAAGAGAGGTAGAAGAAAAATTAGGAAAATAAATGAGAGGTATGGAAGAGAGTCAACAGATTAGAAAAGAAAGGAAAAAATTGAAAACAATTCTTTAAGCATACAATAAGCCAAATACAAAATAAATCCAGAGGAAAAAACAGCTTTTCAAATGGATAAAGAGATACAAAAGCTAACTGAAGAAAATCACACATTAAAAACTAGAATAGGGCAAATGGAAGCTAATGCCTATAAGACATCAAGAATAAGTATGTGAAGCTGGATTTGAATTTAGGTATTCCTGACTCTTAGTCTAGAACAATACCTAATTAACCTGTGGAAGGTAGACAGCCATACATGATGGGACAATTATAGTCTTTAATTAAGGGAGTCCAATTTTTGAGTTAACGGCTTTCCCACTCATAAAGACATACAAAAAGACTTGATTGAGTGTCTTTGGCATGTTGGGCATGGGGAACATTTCTTTTGGAGATAGCATATTATATATTGTTTCCACCTATCAGATTCAATTTTTTTACTAATAGATTGTGATAAATTGTAATTTAGTCTCAAGATTTAGCATATAGTTTTGCAGATAGTAAGAGTTTAATAAATGCTTTTTTTCATTCAGTTATTAATTTACTCATTCTCTGGAATCCACTTTTTCTTTCCTTAATATTTTAGTTGTCTTTCACCAACTAGGACAATTATGAAAAGGTTAATGATCCTAACACATCTTTCTCTTAGTTCACGTACTCCTAATGGATTTGTGAAATAAATCCACTAGTCATATATATTAACTGTACTGCCTTTTATGGTAAAAACACATACACATACACAAAACCACACAAATAACACAAAACTTTTTTTAAAAAAATACTCTAACCACAGATAGCCATTTGGGCTACTTCTCTTCTTGCAATCCTGAGATCACAGAACAGAGGGCTTGGTTAATTTCCCTGAGATCCAATAGGGCTTTCTTTGTTTCTTTTTTTTTATTATTATAGCTTTTTATTTACAAGCTATATGCATGGGTAATTTTTCAGCACAAGAAGAATCGGATTTTGAAATAGTGTACCATTAACCTGTGAAGGAAATAAAAAATGCAGGTGGACAAAAATAGAGGAATTGGGAATTCTATGTAGTGGTTCACACTCATTTCCCTGAGTTCTTTCACTGAGTGTAGCTGGGTCAATTCATTACTGTTCTATTGGAACTGATTTGTTTCATCTCATTGTTGAAGAGAGCCACGTCCATTAGAATTGATCATCATATAGTCCAAAAGTGCTTTCTAGCAAATATTTCCTTTCAGACTAGGCTATTCTTGGTTCAAATCTGTTTGCCTATGGGACCTCTCTTCAAAATCATTTTTAAAAGATTAGCCATATATATTATAGCCAGATTATTATCTAGATACACATACTATTGCATTACTGGAATAGCTATACTCAAACAGTCATTAATGGGTCAATGTCAACTGAGCAGGAGGTCTCCAATGGAATGTTTCAGAAATTTGTGTTTGGCTCTATGCTGTTTGACACTATCATCAATGATTTTGATAAAGTCATAGATGGCATATCCATCATAGATGACACAAAGATGGAAGGGTAATTTAACAAACTGGATTAGAGTCAGGATCCAAAAAGACCTTGATAGGATAACTGTACCTAATAAGAAAAAATAAAATAGGAATAAATATAAAATCCTTCATTTTCATAAAATCACTCGATAAAACTGAATAGAAAGGCATTGTTTCATGTTTAGAAAAGAGGATTTTCATTTGAAGATGAGAAGAGTACAAGACAACTGTGAAAGATGATTTAGATTCATTCCCGGTCCCCCAAAAAGGCAGAATTTAGAGGAATTGATAGAAGTTGCAGATAGAAAAAATATGAGCTTGATATCAGAAAAATATTTTCTAATTAAAACTGTCAGAAACTAGAACAGGCTGTCTTTAGAGTACTGAAAACCTTGAAGATTTTCAACCATAGGGTAGATTGAACAAATTAAGCTAGATGCAGATTCCTTTGTGGTGTAGCTGCTGAGGTCCTTTTTGTCTCTAAATTTTGTGATACTGTAATATTGGATCTTAGAGCTCAGCTAAGAAACAAACTAAATCCAATGAATAATGGATATAAGGCCTAGATTATCTGCTTATGTTACTAATCCCCTATGCAGCTTTAATTGTTCACATTCAGGTGTCAGAGGAGTAGCTTTCTTATTAATTCAAAATAAAAACTATCAAAAAATAAGGCACATTATATCAGCAATTCCACTCACAATTAGAATGTCATATAACTTTCAGACTTCAGAACTACAAACTGGTTTACATCATTTTAAGATTACTCAGAGGCACTTAGTAAAACTAAGATGAGCTACAAAATAAATTATAGCAAATTTGCAACATCAACAGAGCCTGACTGATTTGAGAAGACAAAAATTTGCAGAATTTATAAGCTAAGAAAAGAATTAATTGCTTCACTATGGTCTTTTAAATAAATTTTAACATTCAGTTTTTAAAATTTTGAATTCTAAATTCCCTCTGTCTAGTGAGAAGGCAAACAAGATGATATCAACTATACATATGAAGTCATTAAAAATATATTTCTATACTAGTTATGTTGAGGGTGAGAGAGGATGGCATAGGAGTAAAAAAAAAAAAAAAGAAAAAGTGAAAAAAAATTTTTAGTAGTTTGATTGGTATGGCACTGATTAAGTAAATTCATTTTGGTAGAATTATCATTTTTATTATATTGTTTCAGCCTATCTATGAGCAATAGTATTTCTCCAATTGTCCAGATCTGTATTTATGCAAAAACAAACAAACAAACAAACAAACATGTTTTGTAACTGTGTTCATATAGTCCCTTGGTTTATCTTGGCAGATAGGCTCCTTAGTATTTTGTAATGCCTCCAAAGCATAGGGTTCAAAGACATACATTTTAAGACATGGCCATTATATGATTTGATTGCTTGACTATGCTTATTTGTTATATTTCTGCCATCTGTCTTCATAATTTGGGGATTGTTGGGTATTCAGAGGATTATTAATATTGATGCTCCAAAAAAAGAGCACTACTGGAACATTTTTAAATGCATGTTTAAGAACAGAAAGACATAGAAAGAAGCTTAGACAAGCAGTATAGTTGAAAGTAATATGTAGAATTTATTACATTTGTTTTTCAAAAAAAGAAAATGATTTCACATAGAATTCATAACATTGACTTCCCCAAATGCTCCATTATTATTTAGGCAATTACATTAATTTGCTTTGTTACTGAGAAAGTATAGCAAAAACAAAAGGAGAAATATTTCCCCTAAGAAATTTGATACCCTATTAAGCAGAGCAGCCCATCAAAAAACCCAGATATTTGGAATTCTAATCATTTTTTCCAATGTACATGGGAAGAAGGCAACTGTTTGGACATCCCTGCTCTTTACTGAGGATGATTAAAAAAAAAAAATCCTGGGAATTCATGAAGTTGATGATCTAGAAATCAATTGTATTTCAAGTGAAACAAATATGTATGTCATAGTCCTCAAACATGAGGGCAAGAGTAAGGATAAAAAAAGTTTAAGTTAAGTATTTCTAGATGGCCCAATGGAAAAGAGATAGAAAGGGATTGGAGAACACTAAAACTGAGCTAGATAGGAATTAAAGAGTAAGAATAATAGGAAGGGAATGATTTTTTCATTTCAACACTGGAATACTCTCCCTCCTTACATCCTCCTCTACGCTTCTTTGGCTTTCTTTAAGTCAACTGAAATCCTACTTTCACCTTTTTGGGTCTTTCCCTAACCTCCTTCTTCCCACACTATTATGCCTTCCACCAGTGATTACTTTCCCTAAATTCTGTATGTATTTTGTATATATGTATTTTGTTTGTATGTTGTCTCCCACAAATTAATGTGAATTCTTGAGGGCAGGATGATGGGGTTTTGTTTTTATTTTTGTTTTTTTGCCTTTTTTGGAACTTGATAAATTCTTGTTGACTAACAGTCATTTTAAGTGATAGGCATTAAAAGAAACATTTTTCTAGACATAGAGCACTCAGCTTTCAGGTCCCATATTGACAGAGTGACACCATCCTGTACCCTATAAACATTAGGGAGCAGGGAAATGAGTCAGAAGGAAAAGGAGTCAGTCATCTGACCTATTTTTTGGAACTGTTAGGAAACAAGCCATGAGTTAGTGTTTAGAATCAGATTAGAATCACATTTTGATACTTCTTGCAACCTCAAGATTTTCACAGGAACTCTGAGAAACAATCAAGTAGCTTTTATGCATTCTGAAGATAATCTAGAGTTATTTCTGGTTTTAACATTTAAGTGCAAAATGTTGCAAACCAGCCTAGAACTGTCAGCTTAAAAAAGTAAGCTCAAAGATCCTTTTGTTTTATTAACAAAACAGGGTATAGTACATATTCTCTAAGAGATTCTGATTGAAGATATTGCAGCTTTCAAAGAGGCACATTGTTAACAATTTTAGAGCAAACAATTTTAGATTGTGCTCAGCAGTTTACTTCCTATATTTTAGTAATGTATGCATACTGAAGTTCAACTGCTCTTTGAAGCCAATTTCATATGCTTTACACAGGGTGGTTCCCAGAGAGTCTAAAGGTGCATTTTAGACTTTGAATGGGGTCCTTTTATTCTGTTTAGAATGAATATTGAATTGTAGATTCATGATACTGGATGGGTATTTTTAAGACTTGTCCTAGCAATTGATACAAGACACTACAAATGTTAATACTGGGAGAATGCTAAACTGTTTACTGAATATATAGTATGCTTTTTAGATAACCAAGACTCTCTTACCAGGAGAATTTAGACTTTAATCAGAAATTTAGGTCATTGAAAAAAATTGATGCCTTTTGTTTTTATATGTGTAAAAGAAGGTGCAAGAAATGCCTTTAATTGGCTGTGGAGACATAATTGAGTGTGCTTGTGAAAGGTATTAATTGTACCCTTTCCCTCCTGTGGCTATCAAGAGAAAAATGCCTGCAAATGGCAAATCAGATGCTTATTTCTTTACTGAGACTTGCTATGTGGCCTTGAACACAGTTTTTTTTGTTTGTTTGTTTTTCTCATGTTAAATACTCTTTCCGGTTTTTAGGTAATTAAATATAGAGGATGGACTGCTGGAACTCTGTCTTCCCAGAAATCAGCCGGAGTCAGGATCACTAAACATCTTTATTCTTTTTTTTTTTTTATTATATATATATATATTTTATAATATTATCCCTTGTATTCATTTTTCCAAATTACCCCCCCTCCTTCTATTCCCTCCCCCCGACGACAGGCAATACCATACATTTTACATGTGTTACAATATAGTCTAAGTACAATACATGTGTGTGAATATCATTTTCTTGTTGCACAATAAACATTAGAATCCGAAGGTACATGCAACCTGGGCAGACAGATATTAGTGCTAACAATTTACATTCCCCTCCCAGTGTTTCTTCTCTGGGTGTATCTACCTCTGTCCATCATTGATCAACTGGAAGTGAGTTGGATCTTCTTTATGTTGAAGATTTCCACTTCCATCAGAATACATCCTCGTACAGTATTGTTGTTGAAGTGTACAGTGATCTTCTGGTTCTGCTCATTTCACTCAGCATCAGTTGATTTAAGTCTCTCCAACCCTCTCTGTATTCCTCCTGCTGGTCATTTCTTACCGAGCAATAATATTCCATAACCTTCATATACCACAATTTACCCAACCATTCTCCAACTGATGGACATCCATTCATCTTCCAGTTTCTAGCTACAACAAAAAGAGCTGCCACAAACATTTTGGCACATATATGTCTCTTTCCGCTCTTTAGTATTTCTTTGGGATATAATCCCAGTAGTAGCACTGCTGGGTCAAAGGGTATGCACAGTTTGATAACTTTTTGGGCATAATTCCAGATTGCTCTCCAGAATGGCTGGATTCTTTCACAACTCCACCAGCAATGTATTAGTGTCCCAATTTCCCCACATCCCCTCCAACATTTGTCATTATTTGTTCCTGTCATCTTAGCCAATCTGACAGGTGTGTAGTGGTATCTCAGAGTGGTCTTAATTTGCATTTCTCTGATCAGTAGTGATTTGGAACAATCTTTCATGTGAGTGGATATAGTTTCAATTTCTTCCTCTGAGAATTGTCTTAAACATCTTTATTCTTGATCTTTTACGGTCAAGGTCAGGGGACTAGACCTAGCAATCTCCACACACCTCTCCCTCCCTCCCAACGCACAGGAGAGAGTGGCTCAATTTCCTCTTCCTCCTCCTACTCCCCCCACACATGTCACTTCCCCCTCTTTGTCCCACCAATCAAGTTAGCACAGAATAGCTGGGGAGGGTCAACCTTCAAACAAGTTAATAGAGAACCGTCCAATTGGCAATTAGTCTCACATGCTCCATTATCCAAGTGCATTTGCTCAGTTCTAGCCCTTTACAATAAACAAGGCTAGAATCCTGTATATTTCAACAGATTGCAAGAGCCATCAGAGGTGTACTCAATGAGTATATCCTAGGGAGTAAACTAAAAGACCTAGTCCAGGAGCCTTGGACAGAATTAATAGCTGAGAGTCTGTGTTCTGTAGCAAATGAATAACTCATCGTCAGCTATGCTTCACCTGGAAGGTGAGGATGAATGGTTAGTAGAAACCACTTAAATTTAAACCCATTATCCTCAGGTACTAAGAAGACAAGAGGAGAGATATGTATTCTGGACCTTGAAGATGTTATACATCTCTTCATACTATATCTTCTTTTCTAAAAACTAATTGAAGTTAATTACTAATTGGTGATATCTAAGAGATAGTAATCAATTAACTGATATTGAGGCACCAATCACTGGCAATGATATTGGAAGAGAACATATTAGAAAGAGGGCTTGAACCAATAGCATTAAAAGGACCCCATAGTCCCTCAAGATTACCCTTAGAACCTCCCTAAGGGGAAGAAATAACTACCTATTTTCTGAGAAGCCAACATGCTAGTGTGCATGCTGGTTGAGAGAATAAGTCCAGAATATCATAGATGAACCCATGAAGGGGGAAGTTTTTTTTTTAGAATCAAGACAAGATTATGAAAGTCAAGGGCCATAATTGTGAGAAGGGACCAAGTATGAGCTGAACTCTCATTTCTCTCTCAATTCTCACTTTTTGATCCTCTCAAGTAATGTAGCATTTACAATTTCCAAATTACAGATCTGGAAGTGGAAGCAACATTTAACACTTGAATTTTCCATAAGTTGCCATCCTAGAAACTCCAGGAAAACAAAGAAAACTTACCAAAAATCATCAAAGATGGGGCACTTGATGAACTAAAGAAGAAAGCTGGGAAACTTTCTTGGTGAATTGCTAATTTCTCCAATAGCATTTGCATTGCATATAAACTTGGATATTTACAGCACCCCCTAACTCCAGCATATCAAAGCTTTCTTCCAAAAAAATTTTCATTGTAATAAGTACATTTTGTATATAGACTCTCCTTTTTTCCTTTTAAGATGGATGATGATTTAATGCAATCACAACATTTTTTTGGGAAAACTTGGTTCTACAGCTCTAAGGTCTCTCTCCTCAACTTGTAAGCAATCTCAGTAAATATACCTACCTCTTAAAACCATATTCTTAACCTCCTCATCAAAGTATTTTTTTTAATTTTTGTTCATTTTTGTTTTTGTATCACTTTTACTTCCCCATATATCCCTTTCCACAGATTGTATTCCCTATTATGAAGAATAAAAAAAGAGAAAAAATTCAGCAAAATTGAGAGGGGGAAGAGAATAAGCATTTATATTGCACCTACTATCTGTCAGATATTATGCTAAGCGTTAAAAAAAAAAAATCTGATTCTTACAACAACTCTAGGAAGTAGGTGCTATTATTACCCACATTTTACTGTTGAAGAAATTGAAGCAAAACTAAAGTTATATGACTTCTTCAGGGTCATACAGCTAACAAGTGTCTGAGACCCAATTTGAACTCAGGTCTTCCTGGTGCCAGGCCTAGCACTCTATCCATTCTGTTACCAGTTGCCTCTGTTCTAAACAACTCTAAATCAACCAACATAATATCCAAATTTGACAATGTATGCAGTGTTGCATATCCATATTCCCACAGCTGTGTATTTCTTCTTAAAGGTCAATTTTCATCATCATAATTATACAGCATCCTGATTTTGTTGTTGTTATTGTTCTTCCATTTATTTTGTTGTAGTCATTTTTCCTTGTGTCCCTGGTTCTACCTACTTCATTTTAAAAAAAAATATTTTTTATTCTTATGAACTTGATTGACTAATATCAGTAAACATTATCATCTCCATATAAAACAAAGAGAAAAAGAGAATTGTGTATAAGCCTGTGAAACTCTAATTCATGTGTATATATCTATATAAATTTTAAAGTGTATAAATAGCACTAACAATAAATTCCACAATTGTCCTATTTGTATCTCTCTCAGCTTCCTTATGTACTTCTCTGTGCATTTAAAAATGTTTCATCCTTTTCCTTTTTTTATTTTTGGAATAAATATCTCTGCTCTCTTATTTCCTTCTAATGTCCCCCAAGTAAAAATAAATACCCTTCCTTGTAACACATATATCCAAGTAAAATAAATTAAATTCACACATTAATGTATCTCTTATTTATCCCTTCTTTGTTAAGAAATGTGAAGCATGACTAAACATCAGATTTCTGGAATCTTGATTGGTCATTGCCTGGAACTCTCCTTGTAATTTCTGTGAAGTTATGTTTCAAGCCTTTATAGAGCATTTTCCTTTCAAAGCTACAGGCTCCAGGCTTCACTAGATCATCTTGAATCTCAGCACAGTGGCTTTTAGGCTCCTTTAGAGTGTTATTGTTCAGAGTAAACCTACTAAGAGCTCTGGTTAGTACTTCTCACCTTAGTAGAGAGCTACAGGCTTTAGGTCCCTGAAAGTGTCTGTGGCCAGAATACTGATAGATATAACACTTATTTATAAAAATATATGTTGGCTTCCTTTGCAGAATCCCTTCTCAGGAATCTCAGATTTATTCTCCAATTGATAAATGGTCAAATAATATGAACAAACAATTTTCGGATAAATTAAAACCAATTCTAGTTACATAAAAATGCTCTAAATCACTATTGATTAGAGAAATGCAAATTAAAACAACTCTTAGATACCACTTATACACCTCTCAAATTGGCTAAGGTGATAGGAAAAGATAATAAATGTTGAAGGGGATGTGGAAAAACTGGGGCATTAATACATTGTTGATTGAACTGATTGTGAACTGATCCAATCATTCTAGAGAGCAATATGGAATTATGCCACAAGAGCAATAGTGAAGAAATACTATGGCTTAAGAGAAACCAAGAAAGTTAACTTGAATAGAATAAGCCTAGAATAGCTATAAGCAGAATCTCAGAGAAGAAAAAAGTGGATTGGACAAAAGAATGCCAAGAGTGACATGAATAAATACAGCAAGAAATTAAGAAGTAAAATGAGCTTATGAGAAAAAAAAAAGAATAAATAATTGGCTTAGAACAGAAAGTAAAAAAATGTTCCAAATCACTACGGAATAAAGAAATGCATACTAAAACAACTTTGAGTTATCATCTCACTTCAGATTGGCTAATATGTCAAAAAAGGAAAATGACAAATGTTGGGGGATGGGAAAACTGATACAATAAAGCACTGTTGGTGGAGTTATGAATTGATCCAACCATTCTAGAGAGAAATTTGGAAGTATGCTCAAAGAGCTATAAAACTGTGCAGATCCTTTAATCCAATAATACCATTGTTAGGTCTAGATATCCAAAAAAGGGGACAGTGCAGAAGGATCTATTTGTACAAAAATATTTATGGCAGCTTTTTTTGTGGTGGCTAAGAATTAGTAATCGAACGGATGCCCATCAATTGAGGAATGGCTAAACAAGGTGTAGAATATAATTATGGTAGAATATTATTGTGCCGTAAGAAATGACAAGGAGGATGATTTCAGAAAAACCTAGAAAGCCTTACATGAATGGATGCAAAGAACAATCAACAGAATCAAACGAACACTGTACACAGTAATAACACTATTGTACAATGAAGAACTGTGAATGATTTATCTGTTCTTAGCAGTACAGTGATTCAGGACAATCCCAAAACACTCATGATGAAGTATGCTACCTACTTCAAGAGAAACAAGTGACATTGTCTGAATATAAATTGACACTTACTATTTTTCACTTTTATTCTTTTTGGGGGGTGGGGCAGAAGAGTCTTCTTGTACAAAATGAGTAACATGGAAATGTTTTGCATGAATGCACATGTATAACTGATATTGGATTGTTTATTGCCTTGGGAAGGGAATAGAGGAAAGGAGAAAGGATATAATTTAGAATTGAAAATTTTTTTAAATGTTAAATTGTTTTGACATGTAATTTGAGGGACTAAAATATTAAAAAAGAATAGATAGAAAAAGTACCTAAGTAGCATACTTCTGAAAAAAATAAAATGAAGTAAACAAAATTCAATGATTCCATGGAATAACAGGAAGTCAAAAGGTTTTTCTGTTTCTTTTTTTTAATAGGAGAAAGTAAAAGATATCTACTGTCAGAAACAATTAAACTAGAAGGAAGATTGAGAAGAGGCAACAAGAATCATTAAGTTGCAAATGTACAGGTTTTTAATGCTCTTACAGTAGTCTGAGATCTGCAAGTTCATGACCTGGGTTTGGGTCTGAGCGATAAATTGTTGCTATGGCTTGCCCTGTTTTGAGTTCTAGCAGACTGCTGCTGGACTCTATGACTATTAATCAACTGGAAAGCTCTGCTAGTTCAGAGTGACAGAACCACCCTTCTGTTTCAGAATTCTCCCCTACTTACTCTATTATAGCTTCAAACTGAGCTGGAGACTGGAGTTGAGATTCCTCCTCTACTCCTCTGATCTGAACCAGTATTTGCTTCTGAACTTAGGAGTTCATTCAAGAATGCCTCTTTTAGATGCAAGTCCCTCTCTTAGTTCACTCTGGATCTGTGCCTTGGAATTGAATAGTAAATAGGTTGTTGTTTGTCCTCATTGTTGAAGAGGAACATTTTATCAGGAAGGTGATGCCATGACATGTAAGTGACTTGGATTCAAGTGAGGGAGAATTTTGCAAGGTCACCTGCCTCAATTTCCCTCCAGAGCCATCTGGGTCCAGTGGCAAGTTGTTGTTCAAGATAACAGAAGATGGTCCTGGATGAAATGGGAGATCTTGGCTAGATAGTAGTTAAGAAAAAGAATCTCTTATTTCATCTAGCCCCAGACTTGCAAATAAAAGAATCTCCAATTGACGTGTATACATATATTGTATTTAACTTATACTTTAACATATTTAACATGTATTGGTCTACCTGCCATCTGGGGGAGAGGGTGGGGGAAGGAGGGGAAAAATTTAAACAAAAGGTTTTGCAACTGTCAATGCTGAAAAATTACCAATGCATATATCTTGTAAATAAAAAGCTATAATAAAAAAATTAAAAAAAAAAAAAGAATCTCCAACTGGCATCTATTGCTGAATATTGCACAAGTTTAGGGCTACTCTATACAGAATCTGTGACCTTTTCTTATCTTGGTGCATAGTCTCTTCCTCTGTTAGAATGCTCCACTATTGCTAATATTCTCAGATCTTTTAGTCTTTTTCTCTGTAAGTCTGAGTTCAAGGAGAGTGAGGCTGGGAGGGAATGAATCACTGTGGTTTTGTGATGTGTTACTATAGTCCCTTTGTTCTAACATTTTGTTCAAATTTTTTGCATCAATATTCTCTAGGAATATTGGTTTACAGTTTATTTCCCTATCTTGATACTACCTAGTTATTATATTAAATGATACTTTTCTTTTTGTGTTCTGTTCCCATGAGCAATATAGAGAAGTGGGGATTTTGTGGATTTTTTTATAAGATTGTCTCAATCAATCTTACTTGATTTTCTAAGAAAACACATGATTTGAAAATAGTGATAGTGCTTCTTCCTAATCAACATTTGATCCTTCACTTATTCATTTGGTTTTTGTTTATTTATTTATTTTAATCTTATACCTAGCATCTTATGTACTATGTCAAATAATAATGCTGATCATGGGTTTTCTTGTTATCTGCTTGATCTTATTGGAAAAGTTTCCAGTGTTTTTCTAATATCAACAATGTTAGCTCTTGGTTTTAGACAAATATGATTGACCACATTTATGAAAAATGCTTTTATTCATAGACTTCTTAATGCTTCAAAAAACACATAAGCTCTATAATTTTCAAATCTATCTTTTAAGGTGCTCTAAATCACTATTAATCAGAGAAATACAAATTAAGACAACTCTGAGATACAACTACACACTTCTCAGATTGGCTAAGATGACAGGAAAAGATAAGGATAAATGTTGGAGGGGATGTAGGAAAACTAATACATTGTTGGTAGAGTTGTGAACTTATCTAGCAATTCTGGAGAGCAATTTGGAACTATGTTCAAAAAGTTATCACACTGTGCATACCCTATTACCCAGCAGTGTTACTATTGGGCCTATATCCCAAAGAGATCTTAAAGGAAGGAAAGAGATCCACATGTGTAAAAATGTTTGTGGCAGCCCTTTTCATAATGGTAAGAAACTGGAAACTGAGTGGATGCCCATCAGGTGGAGAATGGCTGAATAAGTTATGGTATATGAATATCATGAAATATTATTGTTATATAGGAAATAATCAGGAGGATGTTTTTAGAGAGTCTGGAGAGACTTACATGAACTGAGGCTAAGGGAAATGAGTAGAACCAAGAGATCATTGTACACGATAATATCAATATTATATGACCATCAATTCTGATGAACATGACTCTTTCCAACAATAAGATAATTGATGCCAGTTCCAATGATCTTGGATGAAGAGAGCCATTTACGCCCAGAGAGAGGATTATGGAAACTGAATGTAGATCACAACATAGCATTCTCACTCTTTTTGTTATTATTTGCTTGCATTTTATTTTCTTACTCATTTACTTTTTGTTCTGATTTCTCTTGTGCAACAAGAGAATTGTGTAAATATGTTTATATATATTGGATTTAACATATGTTTTAACATGTTTAACATCATATATTGAATTGTTTGCCATCTAAGGGAGGGGGTGGGGGGAAGGAGGAGAAAATCTGAAACACAAGACTATGCAAGAATCAATGCTGTCAAATTATCAGATGTATATCAGATACATAAATAAATAACTTTAAAATAAAATACTTTATTTTTTTCCCTCTTTTAAATTTTATTAATTTTATAATTATACATTTTTGACAGTATATATGCATGAGTAATTTTTTTATAACATTATTCCTTGTATTCATTTTTCCAGATTTTCCCCTCCCTCCCTCTAATCCCTCCCCTAGATAGGCAATCTCATACATTTTACATGTGTTACAGTATAATCTAGATATAATATATGTGTGGAAATCCCATTTTCTTGTTACACATTAAGTATTAGATTCCGAAGGTATAAGTAACCTGGGTAGATAGACGGTAGTGCTAATATTTTACATTCAATTCCCAGTGTTCCTTCTCTGGGTGTAGTTGTTTCTGTCTAATATTGATCAGCTGGAAGTGAGTTGGATCTTCATGTTGAAGATTTCCACTTCCATCAGAATACGTCCTCATGAGGAAGGAATTTATGACCAGAGGAGAACTAGAGATCATTATTGATCACAAAATAGAAGATTTTGATTACATCAAACTAAAAAGTTTCTGTACAAATAATACTAATGCAAACAAGATTAGAAGGGAAGTAACAAATTGGGAAAATATTTTTAAAAACAAAGGTTCTGACAAAGGTCTCATTTCCAAAATATATAGAGAACTGACCATAATTTATAAGAAACCGAACCATTCTCCAATTGATAAATGGTCAAAGGATATGAACAGACAATTCTCAGAGGAAGAAATTGAAACTATATCCACTCACATGAAAGAGTGTTCCAAATCACTACTGATCAGAGAAATGCAAATTAAGACCACTCTGAGATACCACTACACACCTGTCAGATTGGCTAAGATGACAGGAACAAATAATGACAAATGTTGGAGGGGATGTGGGGAAATTGGGACACTAATACATTGCTGGTGGAGTTGTGAAAGAATCCAGCCATTCTGGAGAGCAATCTGGAATTATGCCCAAAAAGTTATCAAACTGTGCATACCCTTTGACCCAGCAGCGCTACTACTGGGATTATATCCCAAAGAAATACTAAAGAGCGGAAAGAGACATATATGTGCCAAAATGTTTGTGGCAGCTCTTTTTGTTGTAGCTAGAAACTGGAAGATGAATGGATGTCCATCGGTTGGAGAATGGTTGGGTAAATTGTGGTATATGAAGGTTATGGAATATTATTGCTCGGTAAGAAATGACCAGCAGGAGGAATATAGAGAGGCCTGGAGAGACTTAAATCAACTGATGCTGAGTGAAATGAGCAGAACCAGAAGATCACTGTACACTTCAACAACAATACTGTATGGAGATGTATTCTGATGGAAGTGGAAATCTTCAACATAAAGAAGATCCAACTCACTTCCAGTTGATCAATGATGGACAGGGGTAGCTGCACCCAGAGAAGAAACACTGGGAGGGGAATGAAAATTGTTAGCACTAATATCTGTCTGCCCAGGTTGCATGTACCTTCGGATTCTAATGTTTATTGTGCAACAAGAAAATGATATTCGCACACATGTATTGTACCTAGACTATATTGTAACACATGTAAAATGTATGGTATTGCCTGTCGTCGGGGGGAGGGAATAGAGGGAGGGGGGGTAATTTGGAAAAATGAATACAAGGGATAATATTATAAAATATATATATATATATATAAAAAAAAAAAAAAAAAAAAAAAAAGAATACGTCCTCATACAGTATTGTTGTTGAAGTGTACAGTGATCTTCTGGTTCTGCTCATTTCACTCAGCATCAGTTGATTTAAGTCTCTCCAAGCCTTTCTGAATTCATCCTGCTGGTCATTTCTTACAGAGCAATAATATTCCATAGCCTTCATATACCATAATTTACCCAACCATTCTCCAATTGATGGACATCCATTCATCTTCCAGTTTCTAGCCACTACGAAAAGAGCTGCCACAAACATTCTTGCACATACAGGTCCCTTTCCCATCTTTAGTATTTCTTTGGGATATAGGCCCAGTAGTAGTACTGCTGGATCAAAGGGTATGCACAGTTTGATAACTTTTTGGGCATAGTTCCAGATTGTTCTCCAAAATGGCTGGATTCTTTCACAACTCCACCAACAATGTATCAGTGTCCCAGTTTTCCCATATCCCCTCCAACATTCATCATTATTTGTTCCTGTCATCTTAGCCAATCTGACAGGTGTATAGTGGTATCTCAGAGTTGTCTTAATTTGCATTTCTCTGATCAGTAGTGATTTGGAACACTCTTTCATATGAGTGGATATAGTTTCAATTTCATTATCTGAGAATTGTCTGTTCATATCCTTTGACCATTTATCAATTGGAGAATGGTTTGATTTCTTATAAATTCGGATCAATCCTCTATATATTTTGGAAATGAGATCTTTATCAGAACCTTTAACTATAAAAATATTTTCCCAATTTGTTACTTCCCTTCTAATCTTGTTTGAATTAGTATTGTTTGTACAGAAACTTTTTAGTTTGATGTAATCAAAATCTTCTATTTTGTGATCAATAATGATCTCTAGTTCTCCTCTGGTCATAAATTCCTTCCTCCTCCACAGGAGACTATCCTCTGTTCCTCTAATCTATTTATGATCACATTCTTTATGCCTAAATCATGTACCCATTAATAAAATACTTTAGTAAAAAATAAATAAAATCTATTAAAAAATCTATCTCTTGATAAGTCATGTGATTTTATTTGTTGTAATATGATTATGCTATTTCCTTACTATGTTATTTCCTGGTATAAACCCAACTTATATTACAATGGGTAACATATACATTCATTCATTTTTTACTCATACAGTCACTTATATGGTCTCAAGACTCTCAAAAATAGAATTTAATTAGAATCTTTACCAATATGAAAAGTTTATTCACCATACAGGCCCCAATAATCCCAACTGGGGCATTCTAAAAATTCCATTCACATATTTTCTGAAGCTCTCTCTCTCTTCTTCCCTCTCTTTCTCCATCTGGAAAAACAAAGCAGCTAATAATAATTTTTCAGTAATTTATCCTAAATTAATATTGAACATTAATACAAATGTATCAGGATTTAGATAAATATCCCTCATATGTAACAAAATACATAAAATCACTCGCTTCACTTGTAAGTCATCCTTCAATGAACTACTTGACTCATTTTCATATTTAATCTTATTTCACTGAGATCTAGGGTAATACAGAAGTATGCTGGATATTTTCTTAGCAATTAATAAAATGGCAGCTTCTATACATTACTCATTTAACTCAATATCCACCATGATTCATTAAAAAATATTTTTAACTAATTGGAGAAATTCCCTTTCCCGGTAGCAATTACTTAAAACACAATATCTTAAATCCATTTACCTCATAGGAGTAAATAAATATTGAACTTATGAATTTGTACTAGTGATAAAATAAATAATAAGCAAATATCACCTTTTTTCTCTGAATTCTGCCTCTATCCAAATATGATAGAATTTCACCCCTTAAGATTTCTTCTTTTAGATTCAATCTTCAAAAAGTTTTCCGTATAACATTTTTTCATAAAACAATTTAGACAGTTCTAAAAAGTAAAGCTTCTTCTTGCCTTCTTTCTCGTTCCTTCACAAACTCCTCATAGATGCTTATGTATCAAAATTATCTTCCTCACTCAGACTGTCTCCCTGATTCTTTAGTTATAAACACCTCAAAGAAAGGTAATTAAAATTTCAACTTTAATGTCTCAAATCTTAAAGGGGCCAAAAACATTTTTATAGCTGGTGTATGAGAGACTTTTGAAACAATTGTTGCACAAGTAATAAACCTTGATATTTATATTTAAATTAATTTTCATGAGGAATATGCAATAACTTTTCATTTGCTCTCAATTTTAATCTGAAATCTTTTCTCCATTCCTTATATGATCATTAGAAGTACTATTTTCTATTAGTTTAGCTTTTCCCATTGTACAGGGGCAAGTTTTGGTTATGACTTATTTTCTGTTTTTAATCATTTTTGCTTTAATTTTACTGATACCCTTTGTTTACATATCTCTTTCACTATAGACAATACTTGAGTATAATCTTCTCCTTTATCCTACCCAGTGAATTATCTCTGGTAACAAAGTTTATTTTTTAAAAGAGGAGTAAAACTCACAAATAAGACATATATCAAACTTGTCTGACAGTATGTGTAATATTTCATATCCATATTTCCCAATTTCTACAAAGAAGAGGAGATATATTTTCTCAACCTTTTCCAGGGCCAAGGTTGATTATAATTATAGAGAATTCAGTTCCACTCTTTTTTCTTTCTGTTTACATCATTATTGTCATTGTGCATATTATCTTCCTAGTTCTGATTATTTTCTTTATTTCTTATAAATTTTCCCATTCTTCTCTGAATTTTTCATATTCATTATTTTTTTAAAGTAGTTTATTTTTATTTTCCAATTAATATAAATTTAAATTAATGTGTCCTTACCACTACCCCCTCCCACCACAACTGAACAACAGTAAGAAATCTGAAAAGTTAATCCTTAAGTACATAACAATATAGTTCAGCAAAATAAATCACCATATTAAACATATCTGCAGGTGTATGTATTTTTCTATATTTTAAATTCATCACTTTTCTGTCAAGAGGTTAATGGCATGTGTTATATCTTCTTTTAGAACTCATAGTTTAACTAGTGAACCTGCACTTATCATTGTAATCATAAATAGACAAAGAGAAAAGAAAGTACTTGAGTTGAATCTGAATGCTTTCAAACTCCAAAAGAAGAAAAATCTAAAAGGAAAAGGAAAAAAGGGGAAAATTATTTCTCAGCTTTGCAAAACTCTGAAATTGCAATCAGTTGGAAAAATATCAGGTGCTCATGGATAGGCCGAGCAAATATAATAAAAATGACAATACTATTTAAATTAATCTACTTATTTAATGCCATACCAAACTCCCAAAAAATTATTTTACAGACCTAGGAAAAATAATAACAAAATTCATCTGGAAAAACAACAGGTCAAGAATTTAAAGAGAATTAATGGGGGAAAATGCCAATTTTTTCACTGTGGCAGACCTAAAACTATATTATAAAGCAATGGTCATCAAAACCATTTGGTACTGGCTAAGAAATAGAGTAGCCAATCAGTGGAAAACACTAGGATCACAGGCCAAAATAGTCAATAACTATAGCAACTGAGTGTTAAAGTACTTGAGTTGAATCTGAATGCTTTCAAACTCCAAAAGAAGAAAAATCTAAAAGGAAAAGGAAAAAAGGGGAAAATTATTTCTCAGCTTTGCAAAACTCTGAAGTTGCAATCAGTTGGAAAAATATCAGGTGCTCATGGATAGGCCGAGCAAATATAATAAAAATGACAATACTATTTAAATTAATCTACTTATTTAATGCCATACCAAACTCCCAAAAAATTATTTTACAGACCTAGAAAAAATAATAACAAAATTCATCTGGAAAAACAACAGGTCAAGAATTTAAAGAGAATTAATGGGGGAAAATGCCAATTTTTTCACTGTGCCAGACCTAAAACTATATTATAAAGCAATGGTCATCAAAACCATTTGGTACTGGCTAAGAAATAGAGTAGCCAATCAGTGGAAAACACTAGGATCACAGGCCAAAATAGTCAATAACTATAGCAACTGAGTGTTTGACAACCCAAAGACTTCAGCTTTTGAGATAAAAAATCACTATTTGACAAATACTTCTGGGAAAATTGGAAACTAGTATGGAAGAAACTAGGCATTGACCCAAACTTAATACCATATATCAAGATAGGGTTGAAATGAGTTCATGATTTAAACATAGAGTAATATTATAAGCAAATTAGAAAAACATAGGATAGATCTATGGAGAAGGAAGAAATGAGTTTGCAAAAAAGAACTAGAACTCAATTGAATAGCAAACAGATAATTTTGATTATATTAAGTTAAAAAGGTTTTGTACAAAAAAAACAAATACAGATGAGATTAGAAAGGAAGCAATAAATTGGGAAAACATTTTTTACATTTGAGAGTTCTGATAAAGGCCTCATTTCCAAAATATATAGAAAATTGACTTAATTTTATAAGAATTCAAGCCATTCACCAATTGATAAATGGTCAAAGGATGTGAACAATTTTCAGATGAAGAAATTAAAGCCATTTCTAATCACATGAAAAGATGCTCTAAATCACTATTGATCAGAGAAATACAAATTAAGACAACTCTGAGACACCACTACACACCTCTGAGATTGGCTAAGTTGACAGGAAAAGATAGGGATGAATGTTGAAAGGGATGTGGGAAAAGTGGGAGACTACTACATTGTTGGTAGAACTGTGAATGGATCCAGCCATTCTGGAGAGCAATTTGGAACTATGATCAAAAAGTTATCAAACTGTACATACCCTTTGATCCAGCAATGTTTCTACTGGGCTTGATCCCAAAGATATATTAAAGGAGGATAAGGGATCCACATGTGTAAAAATGTTTGTGGCAGCCCTTTTCTTAGTGGCAAGAAACTGGAAACTCAGTAGATGCCCATCAATTGGGCAATAGCTGAATAAGTTATGGAATATGAACATTATGGAATATTATTATTCTATAAGAAACAATCAGGAGGATGATTTTAGAGAGGCCTGGAGAGAATTACATGAACTGATGCTAATTGAAAAGAGCAGAACCAGGAAATCATTGTACATGGCAACATCAATATTATACAATGATCAATTCTGATGAACATGACTCTTTCCAAAAATGAGATGATTGACATCAGTTCAAATGATCTTGTGTTGAATAGAGCCATCTACACCCAGATAAAGGATTGTGGGAACTGAATATGAATGGCAACATAGTATTTTCACTCTTTTTGATGTTGTTCACTTGCATTTTGTTTTCTTATTTTCTTTCCTTTTTGATATGATTTTTCTTGTGCAACAAGAGAATTGTATAAATATATTTACACATATTAGATTTAACATATATTTAAGCATGTATAACATATAGGGTATGGAGGGAAGGAAGGGAAAATGTGAAACACAAGGCTATGCAAGGGTAAATTTTGAAAAATTATCTGTACATATGTTTTGAAAATAAAAAGCTTTTAAAAAAAAAACCTGTGAAGCTATCTTAAAGCTTGTTGTAGCTAAAGTGTATTTTTACTTTTCAAATTTCTAATTTTCTGAAGAAAGTATCTGATTAGAAACTCAAAATCATTTTCCTGTGAAGGAAGAAATATTTTATATATAAACATTTTAATGTCCCAGAGAATAAAATGTGGCTCCTTGAATTAATGTATTTAAGTTTCTTTTCCATAGAAGTATGTGATCAACATGCCCATAGTTGTTCCATGAGCTATGAAAAACAATACTTTTATTTTCTTTGCAGAATATCATTAAAAGTCTCCTTTTTAATTGTATGAGTGACTATGGAATTCAAAGGAAATTACAGTTACCAAGTGACTGATTTTCTAAATCTCAATTTTTAAAAATAGCTTTTTATTTTCAAAATATATACAAAACCTTGTATTTCAATTTTTTCCCTCCCTTCCTTACCCCCCACTCCCTCCCCTAGACAGCAAGTAATCCAATATTTGTTAAATATGTGCAATTCTTTTAAATATATTTCCACAATTATCATGCTGCACAAGAAAAATCAGATCAAAAAGGGAAAAAATTAGAAAAAAACAAAAAACAAGCAAACAACAACAACAAAAAAAAGGTGAAAATGCTTTGTGATGATCCATATTCAGTCCTTCCTCCTTCTGGATGCAGATGGTGTTTTCCATTACAAATTTATTGGAATTGGCCTGAATCATCTCATTGTTGAAAAGAGCCAAGTTCTTCAGAATTGATGATCACATAATCTTATTGATGCTGTATTCAATGTTCTTTTGGTTCTACTCTCTTCACTTAGTACTAGGGTATGGGACCTTGCCAGAAGGAAGTGCAGAGCCACCTTGACTTTTGGTGCACAATAAATTTTCTGCCACATTAATGAAACACCCTTGTTGAGCTAGGAGTAGTGATGCATAACTTGGAAAAGGTATCAGTTGAGGGTCACAGTAAAGTTGCTCATAAGCAGGGATGCTTCAACAAGGTCTCTCACTTGTGAGTGGGTTGTTAGATTGGCTAGATTTACTCTCTTCCCATTGGCAGATATCATCCATAGGCAAAGCCATGAGCTGTTTCTCTGAATGGCGATTGGAGATTGCCTACTGTTCATATGCTAATCACACTTGCAAAAATGTGTATCAACAAGGCTGTATGGCATAATAAGCTGGATCTCTTTTCACACTCTATGAGTCTCCTGCCTCATTCATCTTGCCTCTGAGATAAAAGGGCTCATATACTTTGAGGTCTCAAGACAGCCGCAACATCTTAGTATCAGTTCATGTAAGTCTCTCCAAGTCTTTCTGAAATCATCCTGCTGCTCATTTCTTAAAGAACAATACTATTTTATAACATTTATATACTATAACTTATTCATTCATTACAAATGATGGGCATCCACTCAGTTTCCAGTTCCTTGCTACTACAAAAAGGGCTGCTATGAACATGTTTGCACATGTGTCCTTTTCCTTTTTTTTTTTTTAAATAATTAAATGAATGCATGTTGAAATATTTTATTTCATTTTACTTTTTTATTAATAGTTTTTATTTACCAGATATATGCATGGGTAATTGTACAACATTGACAATTGCCAAACTTTTTGTTCTAATTTTTCCCCTCTTCCCCCCCCCCAGATTGGCAGGTTGACCAATACATGTTAAATAGGTTAAAATATAAATTAAATAAAATATATGTATACATGTCCAAACAGTTGTTTTGTTGTACAAAAAGAATCGGACTTTGAAATAGTGTACAATTAGCCTATGAAGGAAATCCAAAATGCAAGTGGACAAAAATAGAGGGATTGGGAATTCTATGTAGTGGTTCATAGTCATCTCCCAGAGTTCTTTTGCTGGGTGTAGCTGGTTCAGTTCATTACTGCTCTATTAGAACTGATTTAGTTTATCTCATTGTTGAAAATGGCCACATCCATCAAAATTGATCATCATATAGTATTGTTGTTGAAGTATACAACGATCTCCTGGTCCTGCTCATTTCACTCAGCATAAGTTCATGTAAGTGTCTCCAGGCCTCTCTGAAATTATCCTGTTGGTCATTTCTTACAGAACAATAATATTCCATAATATTGATATACCACAATTTATTCAGCCATTCTCCAATTGATGGGCATCCACGTAGTTTCCCTCTTCCATCTTTGGGATGCAGGCCTAATAGAGACATTGCTGGATCAAAGGATATGCACAGTTTAATAAGCCCTTTAGTATAGTTCCAAATTGCTCTCCAGAATGACTGGATAAGATTACAACTCCACTAACTATGTAATAGTGTCCCAGTTTTCTCACATCCTCTCCAACATTTATCATTATCTTTTCCTGTCTCTATATCTCAATTATAAGCATGGCAGGTAATAAAGAAGACACAGACCAGTTTATTTGTAATTTACTTTTTATTTATATTCTAAGATAAATTTAGGTAGCAATTATTTTCATATCATTTGTATTTTGATTATTTCTCAAATTTAGCAACTATTTGGAACATTAAAATGGTAAACCAATAGAATATATATACATACACACATACATACATACACATGCCCCTTCTTTTGAGTCTTCAGTAAATTTAGTTATTTAGTTATTACTCCCTTTGTTATTCTCATTTAAGAACCAAATCATGTGCTTCTTAAAGAAAATTGTTAGTTCCAAATCACTATTGATCAGAGAAATGCAAATTAAGACAAGTCTGAGGTATCATTACACACCTGTCAGATTGGCTAAGATGACAGGAACAAATAACGATGAATGTTGGAGGAGCTGTGGGAAAACTGGGACACTGATGCATTGTTGGTGGAGTTGTGAAAGAATCCAACCATTCTGGAGAGCAATCTGGAATTATGCCCAAAAAGTTATCAAAATGTGCATACCCTTTGACCCAGCCATACTACTACTGGGCTTATACCCCAAGGAACTACTAAAGAAGGGAAAGGGACCTGTTGGTGCCAAAATGTTTGTGGCAGCCCTTTTCATAGTGGCTAGAAGCTGGAAGATGAATGGATGTCCATCAGTTGGAGAATGGTTGGGTAAACTATGGTATATGAATGTTATGGAATATTATTGTTCTATAAGAAATGACCAACAGGAGAAATACAGAGAGGCTTGGAGAGACTTAACATCAACTGATGCTGAGTGAAACGAGCAGAACCAGAAGATCATTATATACTTCAACAATGATACTGTACGAGGATGTATGCTGATGGAAGTGGATTTCTTCAACATAGAGAAGAGCTAATCCAATTCCAATTGATTAATGATGGACAGAACCAGCTACATCCAGAAAAGGAACACTGGGAAATGAATGTAAACTGTTATTTTTACCTTCTGAATCCAATTCTTCCTGTGCAACAAAAAATTCGGTTCTACACACATATATTGTATCTAGAATATACTGTAATATATTTAATATATATAAGACTGCTTGCCATCTGGGGAGGGGGTTGGGGGAGGAAGGGAAAAAATCTGAATAGAAGTAAGTGCAAGGGATAATGTTGTAAAAAATTACCCATGCATATGTATTGTCAAAAAAATGTTATAATTATAAAATAAAATTAAAATTAAAAAAAAAAAAAAAAAGAAAATTGTTAGGCAGACCAAATAGAGTAAAACTGGATTTCATTAAGGATTTTTCACATTATGGAAGGGTTTATCATAGGATTATTTTAAATTGTGAATCCTAATTTAAAACATGTTTTCATTTAAATTTAATTTATATGCATCTTTTTGGGAATGGAGAGGGATTTCTTCAGAAAATTATGTTTGTATTATATTTTTTAGAAGTGCTTTGTTATGAATCAGTTATATGTAAGGAAATTTGATTATTACCAAAGTAGTTTTTTAGTGTATTCATAATAAAAATATATTCTTTTATTTCATTTAGCTTTCTAAGACTTATTTAAAACATAAATAAATGGGGCAACTAGTTGGCACAATGGATAGAGCACCAGCCCTGAAGTCAGGAGGACCTGAATTCAAATTTAATCTCAGACACTTTAACACTTCCTAGCTGTATGACCCCGGGCAAATCACTTAACGCCCATTGCCTCAGCAAAAAACAAACAAACAAACAAACAAACATACATAAATTTAGTAGTGAGTTTGAGTATATTTTAAATGCAATATTTACTCAACCAGATAATATAATTAAGTGAAAGTTAGAGTGAAATTTGGTGTAATTTTGGTATTGGAATAACTGAATTTTGTAATTTCATTAAATATTCTTTTATTTTGACTTTGAAAAAAAAGAAAGAAAGTTGTGCTAAAGAGACCAAAAGAGAAAAAGAAAGCAAGATAAGAAGTGGGGCAGAAATATTTGTTTCATACTTGTGCTTCCTTTGCTTACATTCTTAATTTTACAAATGATCTACCTGTGGTGAAAAACAGAATTCTTTGCCAGCAACAGTATATCCAACAGAAAAACATTGAATGTTAGCATTTCCCATTTATGCCAGCTCTCAAGTCTTGTGCTTTAAGGACAGGATACAAGAATTCCTCAGTCTTCAGCTAATGGATGACCTTAACTATGGAGAATGAACCAAACATCAGCTGGAAACCATGTTATATTGTCTATATTATTTTACCCATTTTTAGATACAGTGGCTCTACTGAACTAAATTAATGAAGTAATAGCTTTAGTAGAATTCCTCGGAGGTTGCAGCAACCTATGTACTGTCAAGGGAGGGGAAGATTTATCTAGATCTAGAAGAAGCTATGCATCCAAAACTAATGCTGTTGATACTTTACCATGTGCTGGTTATTGTTTCATTATTCCTATTTAAAGACTAAAATACTAAATACATTTTAGCACATTCTGTTTGTTCCTGTGGGGATCAACCCCATTATGCCAAAGTCACATGACTAGGTTTCACTCAAATATCAGTGATTCAGGAAAAAGGCAAGGTTTCTGGTAGGATGACTGCTCAAAGATGGTTCTGATTGGGTAAATTCATATTAACCACATTTCCCAGACAGAAGAAATTGTTAGGCCATCCAGAGATGAAGAAGGACTATAATAACCACACAGGACTTGGCACATCCCTAGCACTTTTACTAAATGGAGCAGAGTACAATGATAACTAAAATGAGTTTAGGGTTCCAAAAGTCTAATCCTTCTTGCTGAATAGGATTTTATAAATAAAGCATTTTAAGAAAAAAAAAAGGTTAATTCTTAAAAGGGCTAGACTATGGGCTACTGGCAGTTGGCATTATAAAAGATAAATTCCCAATAATGAACTTGTGGGGTGAAAAGCTATAATTACTTTTTTGTAATTTATTATATACTGCTCGCTTGCAAATTTATGGAAATTTTTTGGACATCATTTTTCTTTGGCAATGAATGAATCTATCAGTTTCTCCACAACCTCACTTATATTATTTCATTGCTTTTCAATATTTTTTTCAAATTTAATAGATATGAAGTAATGCCTCAAAGTTGTTTTAATTTTTTCTCTTTGATTACTAGGAAAACAGAGCATTTTCTAAGTCAATGATATATAATAATTTCTGGACTTTTTGTAATTTCATTCTTCCAAAAGTGGAATGTAGAGGACAGCAGATATTGGGGAACTTTGGAGAAGTATACTTGAAATAAGTTTACTTACAAGGTGTTAACTCAATGGAATTGATGACACGATGGATTTTATATATATACTTAGTACTTAGCATGGTGATGTAATGGTTCTCTAGTTCACACATTAATAATGTGCTGTAATGATGTAATCATACCAAGGTATTTAAGGGCTAAGAAGGACTGGAAATGATACATTCTATCTTTGACCATCCTCCTGGTGGCTCTCCTGCCTCTGCCTCCTGCACTCCTCCACTAAGATCAAGTGTGAGTCAGTCAGACAACTGTGGAGGAGAAACTGCATGAAGGAGAGTGTGAGAGTGAGTGTGCTCTAGCTTGACTCGAGACTCAAGAATAAAGAGTTTAGACTCTATTCCTGACTATGCTCATGATGACTATCCTGCTGAGACCAAAGCCTGTCCAAAGGACCTCCAAGAAAGCTAGCCTGAACATTACAGTAGAAGAAAAAATGAATAAAAATTTTGTTATCACAAACAAGAAATAACTGGTTCCTTGTAAAGGGCTAGAACTGAGCAAATGAGCTTGGATAATGGAGCATGTGAGACTAATTGTCAATTGGACGGTTAATAGAGATTAACTTGTTTGACCCTCCCCAGCTGTTCTGTGCTGACTTGATTGGTGGGACAAAGAGGGAGAAGTGACATGTGTGGGGGGAGTAGGAGGAGGAAATTGAAGCATTCTCTATCGTGGCGGTGGAGATTACTAGATCTAATCCCCTGATGGTGACCTCAAGAAACCAAGAATAAAGACGTTTGGTGATCCTGACTCCGGCTGATTTCTTGGAAGACAGAGTTCCAGCAGTTCCTGAGATAGAAATAGTGGGAACCTTGGGGAAAAAGTGACCCAGTGAAGGAGAGGAAATCAGAATTTACTCTGACATCCATCATAGATTTTGGGGGTCAGCAAATTCCAAAGGGTTCAGAAGTAGTGTCTTCAAGTTTCTTAGTTCTAAAAAGCTTGAATGATGCTGCTTGTCATTGCTGTGGAAGACTAATACATGTCCTTCTACAATTTGTTCTGGCACAGCTCAATCATAGAAAATAATATATCCTGACACATTACATCAGGTTCTTTGATGCTTTCTTAGTTCAATCAATAAGCCAATAAACATTTATTAAGTGTCTATTATGTACCAGGCACTATACTAAGTACTGAAGAGACAAATAAAGGCCAGGAAAAAAATTAGTCTCTATTCTCCCAGTCTCCCAGTATAAAGGGAGAAACAATGTGCAAACTACTCTGAACAAGATACATGCAGGATAAATTGAAAAATCAGTTCCAGGAGGGTAGTAAAATTAAGGGAAATCAGGAAAAGATTCCTATAGCAGGTGAGATTTTAGTTGATACTTAAAGAAACCATAGAATGCAAAGGCAGAGGTGTAAAGGGAAAGCATTGTCTTCCTGAAAGAGAGCCAATTAAATGTACAGAATAAAAGATGGAATATTTTGTTAGAGGTGTTAGAAGGATAGTGTTACTGAATCACAGAGTAGATGAGTGGCAAGATAACAGAAGACTGGAAAGATGAGGGAGGCAAGTTATAAAGGAATTTAATTGTAGAATGTTTATATTTGATCCTAGAAGAAATTAGCTACCATTGGAATTTATTGAATAGTAGGATGACTTGGTTAGACCTCTGACAGAGGTTCACTTTGGCAGCTGATTGGAAGTTGAACCAAACAGCAAATAGCAATCCTCAAAACAATCTGTTACTGGCTAAGAAAGAGAGTAGTAAATCAGTGGAATAGATTAGGCATATCAAGAGACAGTAGTAAATGACCATATTAATTTAGCACATGACAAATCAAAAGATCCAAACTTTTAGAACAAAAACTCACCATTTGACAAAAACTGCTAAGAAAACAGGAAACCACTATAGCAAATACTAAGTATAGATCAACATCTATATATCAACACTATATATCAAGGTAAGGTCCAAATGGGTACATAATTTACATGTAAAGAGTGATACCATAAGCAAGTTAGGAGAGCCAAAAATAATTTGTCAGATCAATGGATAAAGGAAGAATTTATAACCAAAGAAAATATAGAGAGCATCACAGAATATAAAATATATCATTTTGATTATATACAATTTTAAAACCAATGCAACCAAAATTAAAAGGAAATCAGAAAACTGGGGGAAAATTTTTGCAATAACTATTTCTGATAAAGTTCTCAATTTTCAAATATATGTAGAATTTAATCAAAATGATAGAAATACAAGTCACTTACCAGTTGATAAATGATTAAAGAACAAAGAAATCAAAGCTATCTATAGTCATAAGAAAAAATGCTCTAAATCACTAATGATTAGAGAAATGAAAAAAAAACAACTCTAACACCTATCCAATTGGTTAATATGACAAAAAAGGAAAATGAAGGAGATGTGGGAAAACTGGGACACTAATGCACTGTTGTTGGGTTTGTGAACTTATTCAATCTTTCTGGAGAGCAATTTGGAACTATGACCAAAAGATTCCAAAACTGTGCCTACTCTTTGATTTAGTATTATTACTAGTATATCTATATCCCAAAGACATTAAAAAAAAAAAGGGAAAGAATTTATTTGTAAAATATATATATGATAGCTCTTTTTTGTGGTGACTAAGAATTGGAAATTGGTGAATAACTAAATAAGCTAAGGTATATGATTATGATGGAATATTATTGTGTTATGAGAAATGGCCAGCAGGATGATTTCAGAAAAACCTGGAAAGATTTACAGGAACTAATACAAAGTGAAATGAGAGGAACTAGGAGAATATTGTACCCAGGAACAGCAATACTGTATGATGAAGAATTGTGAATGACTTAGTTATTCCTAGAAATACAGTGATTCAAGACAATTCCAAAGGATAAATGATGAACATACTGTCTCCAGAGAAAGAACTGATACTGTCTGAATATAGACTAAAGTATGTTATTTTTTACTTTCTCTTTTATTCAAATCTTCTTGTATAAAATGACTAATATGGAAAAGGAGAGGAAAAGTTGGAACAGAAGTTTTTGCAAGGGTCAATGTTGAAAAATTACCCATGCATATGTTTTGTCAATAAAAAGCTATAATAAAAAATCAAATCAAATCAAATCAATTGAATGCCCCTACCCAAAGAATAATTATTAATATTCTTATGTTAGCTTGGAAAGTACCTAGTATATAGTACCTCAAGGATCAGCTCTGTGTACTTAGTTTTTTATCATTGACTTGAGTAAGGAGATATATGGCATGTTTATGAAATATGTAAATGACACAAACCTAGGAGGAATAATTAACATTTTGAATGAATTAAGCATCACAAAGATTTTAAACATGAGGATAAAAATTGTGAAGTTCAATTTTATGAGGCTATATGTAAATTGTCATACTTTTAAAAAAATCCTTCTTCATAAGTATAAGATAGTGCAAGTCTTCCTACACAACTATATTGTCTGAAAAAAAATCAGCATACTTTAGTGGAATACAAAGTCAAAATGATAAGAATAGTGTGATATAGTAGGTAAAAATTATAACAAAACTTGAGACAGCATAAAGAAGTGGTTGGAGTGGAGCTAAGTGACACAGTGGATAGCACACCTGCCCTGAAATCAGAAGGATTTGAGTTCAAATGTGGTCTCAGACACTTAATACTTCCTAGCTGTGAGACCCTGGACAAGTCACTTGACCCCATTTGCCTCAGGGAAAAAAAGTAAATTATGAATATTGTAGTAAGATTCTGCCATATTCAGGATATAGCTGGACTTTTGAAGTATGTATTGCGTATGTTTTCATAAAATAAGTATATGAATGTGAGTACATGTATATTCTCATAGAAATCAAAGGAGACTGAAGAACAATCAGATACATAATAGGAAACTTGTATAGCTTAATTGATAACCAGGAAGAAAATAATTACCAAGACCAATAGTCAGAAGTGTTGACAGTGAATTTCTGGGAAAATATAACTAATTACATTTTGTTCTTTATTAACTATCTTTCTGTATGTGACTCCTGCACAGACTACAAGATCATCACCAGCAGCTGGTTTCATTTAGTCTTTTCTTTCCTTTTCAAATTGGTATAAAAAGATTTTGGATTATACTCCTCTCTTTTATCTAACTTGACAAATAGTTCCCCTTTGATTTAGTAGAACTGACTATACTATCAATGGCACATATCTTATCTATCTCCTGAAGCTATTGATATACTTTCCTTAAGTATATACTATTTTGATTCATTGGGTATAGCCAGCTGCATTGTAATGAGCAGCCACATGTTTTCCTTGTTTAATATAATGTATAAAATGGCTTGCTGAGGGAATGGAAAAAAAAAAAAAAAAAAAAGCAAAGCAAGTTGGCCTAGTTATGCCAGACCTAAAACAATATATAAAACAATGGTCATCAAAACCATTTGGTACTAAGAAATAGAGTAGTCAATCAGTGGAATAGAGGTTCACAGGACAAAATAGTCAGTAACTATAGCAATCAAGTGTTTGACAAACCCAAAGACCTCAGCTTTTGGGATAAAAACTATTTGAGAAAAACTTCTGGGAAAATTGGAAACTAGTATGGAAGAAACTAGGCATTGACCCACATACCAAGATAAGATTGAAATGGGAAATAAAGAGTGAAGTTATAAAAAATTAGAAAAACAAAGGTTATTTTACTTCTCAGATCTGTGGAGAAGGAATGAATTTATGGCCAATGAAGAATAGGAGTTCTTGAACACAAAATAGATAATTTTGATTATATTAAGTTAAAAAGTTTTTGTACAAACAAAACTAATGCAGAAAAGATTAGAAGGGAAACAACAAACTGGGAAAACCTTTTTTTATTCAATGATTCTGGCAAAAGCCTCATTTCTAAAATAGAGAATTGATTCAAATTTTTAAGCATTCAAGCCACTTTCCAATTGATAAATGGTCAAAAGATATGAACAGACAATTTTCAGATGAAGAAATTGAAACCATTTCTAGTCATATTAAAAGGTGTTCCAAATCACTATTGATCAGTAATGTAAATTAAGACAACTCTGATGTACTGCTACACAGTTCTCAGATTGGTTATGATGACAGGAAAATATAACTAATGTTGGACATTGTTGGTGGAGTTGTGAATTGATTCAATCATTTTGGAGAGCAATTTGGAACTATGCCCAAAGGGTTATCAAAATGTATATATCCTTTGATCCAGCCTATATCCCAAAGAGATCTTAAAGGAGAGAAAGGGACCCACATATACAAAAATGTTTGTGGCAGCCATTTTTATAGTGGCAAGAAACTGGAACTGAGTGGAAGCCCATCAGTTGGAGAATGGCTGAATAAATTATGATATATGAATGTTACAGAATATTATTGTTCTGTAAGAAACGACCAGCAGGATGATTTCAGAAAGGCCTGGAGAGACTTACATGAACTGATGCTGAGTGAAATGAGCAGGACCAGGAGATCGTTGTATACTTCAACAACAATACTATATGAAGATCAATTCTGATGGATGTGGCTCTTTCCAACAATGAAATGATTCAAACCAGTTCCTGTAGAAGGCTGGAACTCTGAAAAGGTATACTTAAAATACTGACAGCAGGATGCTTATAAGTTAAGCACCTACACTGTATGATTGAAGAGATAATGATTCTCTAGTTAAGCACATACTTAGTGTGATGTAATGATGTAATCACTGTAGTTAAGCACATACTTAGTGTGATATGGTGATATAAGGGCTCTCCTAACAGTTGGCACATGCTCAGTGTGCTGCAGTGATATAATCTTACTGAGGTATTTAAGGGCTGAGAGAACTGGGAGTCTCAGAAACAGACACAGAGTAGATTCAGCACTCCATCTTTGACCAGCCTCATGGTGGCTCTCCTGCCTTCATCACTTCTCTACCTAAACACCAACTCCAGTCCTGAGACCCTCCAGAGATCTACCCTGACATTACAAGTTCCAATGATTTTGTGATAAGAAAACCATCTACATCTACAGTGTGGATCACAACATAACATTCTCCCTCTTTTTGTTGTTTGCTTTCATTTTATTTTCTTTCTCATTTTTTTCCTCTTTTGATCTGATTTTTCTTGGCAGCAAAATAATTGTATAACTATGTAAGCATATATTGGATTTAACATATATTTTTACCATGTTTACCATATAATGGATTGCTTGCCACCTAGAGGAGGGAGTGGGGAGAAGGGAGGGAAAATTGGAGGGCAAGGTTTTGCAAAGGTCAATGTTGAAAAATTGTCCATGCATTATGTTTTAAAAATAAAAGGCTTTATTAAAAAAAAAAAAAAAAAAAAAGAAACATAATAACAGTAATAAGGACCAAAAAAATCAATTCCCCCAAAAGTTTGTCTCTTGTTCAAACATATAGAAAAAAAAATAGACTTCTGATCTTTCTAAATTTTATGTTTGAATTAAATTATATGTTCACTAAAAATAAAATAAAATTGCTTGATGAATTGTGAATGAAGCCATTCCCTCTTAGTTTCTTGGAGGGTAGGCTTCACACTGTACTTAAGCCTGTCTTCTGATTTTTTTTTTCCTGGCATATTGATGATAGCTAATGTAATTGATAAGAAAATTCATAAAAATTCAAATGCTTCAAAAATGTTAAAATAGACTAAGTTCTGAAAGTACAATAAGGAGGTCATTGATGATCTTGGAAAAAGCAATTCTAAATTTAAAGGGTTAAAAATGACTGTGTAGGAGGTAGAGGCAACAGGTTTAGTTTTTTTTTTTTTTTTCCTATTGTCAGTGAAGGCTGAAGAAGTATGATGACAATTTCAAAGATAACAGGGAAATTCCTTCTTTGCTTCCTTCTTTCTTTCCTTCCTTTCATCCTTGATTATAAGAAAGGAACCAGGAAAAAGGAGGCAATAGAGAGAGATTGAAATACTTAAGGGAAATTGGGATTGATTGATGAAGTAAAGGTCAAACTGGATCTGGGAGAGGTTGTAACTAAGAATAAAGAGGGAGTAGTTAAAATGATTAGGTTTGACACATAGACGGGCCACTTCAACAACCCTGCTACTGAATGGCGAATGAAAAATGCGAAAGCTTTACGGGGGAATTAAAGGGAGTAATTATTGAAAGCATTTGGCTTTCTTTTTGGCACACAGTTGGTATTTAATAAATGTTTGTTGATGGCTCCTGTAGTCTTAGTAAAAGAAACAGGGTCTTTTCTTTGGAGTAGTCTTGGTAAAGCTGGGAATTTCGGAATAGCCATTGTAATGAATTCTATTCAATAAGAGATTAAAAAAAAAGTTTGCTCTGTAGTGGTACTAGGTTCAGCTGTGCCAAGGTAGGTATAAATCTGTAATGATTTTAGTCAGGCTCGGTTTTGCGATTTCTTCCAGAACTAATTTTTCTATTAATTATAATTATTTTAATAATTAATAATTATAATTAATTTTCTAATAATCCTATTCAGAAATAGGACCATAGATGCCAGACTGTGTAGCCTAGGGTAAAAGAGAAGAAAACAATTGAGGGGACATCTATAGGATGCAGCTGTGAATGCACACAGATTATATGCATTTGCTGTTGTGGAGAAATTGAGATTACGATTTTCTACATAAATTGCTACAGAAAACTGTCAGATGGGCTGAATTGGTTACCTTGGAAGGACAAACAGAGTGACTGGCCAGCACCGAAGAAATTGGTTTCCGAGACCTGGAAAGACCCTTAACTCTGCTACCTATCAGACCTGACAGTTACTACAAAGTGCTATATGATATCCTTGCATCAGTGAAACTTAGATCTCAGGGCGATACTTTCCCCCCTCTGATAGCGCTTAACTTTTAGGAACATTAAAAAAACAAAACACTCATTAAAGCCATTGAGGTGCTATGGAAGCCAGCAGTGTCCACCCATTGCTAACGACACTGGACAGCATTTGTGGAAGGAACTATAGTCTGACCCACCTAAGTCCACGCTTCTCCAATTTTACTGCCAGCAAGCCCCGCCCCTATGGTCAGTACCTCCTCTCGGTCGACTGGGTAGATGGGCTGAGGCGGGGCAGAAAGTTCGCGTGACGAGACAGGAGAAGGCCTGCAATTGGCCGTGACGAAGGGCCTGGGCGTGACCAAACCCCATTGATTGGTTGATGGGCGGGGCCTCACGAGCCGGGGGACATCTACGGCGGCTGGTGGGGGATCCGGGGACGGCTGGCTGTGGGGGGGGTGTGGGCTGTGGGGCTGGGGGACCGCGGAGGGCTGAGGGCTATCGCGGCGGCGGTGGCGGCTGCGGGATGGAGTTGAGCTCCCGGCTCCGTTAAAGACTGGCATCGGCTGCGGCGGCAGTCGAGGGAAGGAGGGAGCGGACCATGAAGGGGGCTCTGGGCAGTCCGGTGGCCGCCGCCGCAGCCGCCACCTCCGTGATGCAGGAGAGTTTCGGCTGCGCGGTTGCCAACCGCTTCCACCAGCTGCTGGACGACGAGTCGGACCCGTTCGACATCCTGCGCGAGGCCGAGCGGCAGCGGCAGCGGCAGCAGCAGCAGCAGCGCAAGAAGCGCGACGAGGCGGCGGGAGCTGCGGGAGGAGGCGGCGGCGGTGGCGGCGGCGGCGGCGGCGGAGGTGGCGGGGGCCGGAGACCCGCCTCGGCCGGGGCTGCGGGCCTTAGACTGAGTGGCAGCAGCGGCGGCATCGGCGGCGGCATCGGCGGCGGCGGAGGCGGCGGCGGCGGCGGCAGCGGAGGCGGCGGCGGCCGAAGGGAGTCCCAGAAAGACCGCAAGATCTTCTCCTCCCCCTTCTCACAGCCAGACAGCTTTGGGGGAGGCCCGCAGCCGCCCGGTACGCCCACACCCCCTCCCTCTCGCGCTAGCTGAGGGAGCTTTTTTTTTTTTTTTTTTTTTTTACAAAAATCTGCCCACTCTCTTCCCTCTTCTCTCCCCTCCCTGGTGGAAAGAGGAAAACAAAGCCAAAAAAACCTCGTAAACAGATATGCATAGCCTAGCCAAGCCTCCCGCATGGGCCGTGTCCAAAGACGCACGTCTCATTCTGCACCCGCAGCCCGTCTCCTTCCCGGCCCTCTGGAGGCCCGGTGGGGCCCTGCGTTGATGAGAGTTTTTAACTCTTTCACAGTTTGTCTTTACAGTGTCGAGGTTACTTTATACATTCATTTGGTTCTGCTCACCTAGCTGTGCATCAGTTCAAACAAATCTTCCCAAGGTTTCTCTGAAACTCACCCCCTCCCCCAGGCCCGTTATAGTTTCTTACGGCACAATGGTATTCCATTACATCTATGTACCGTAATTTATGCTATTCCCCGCTTTAGTGTCCTATTCTTTCTCACCTGTCCCCGCTCCCTTCCAACTACCGTAGTAGGGAAGTAATGTGGCTGCGGTGGGAACACTCCAGAAAGGTGATAAGAGGAAACTCAGAAAAATGGGAAAGAGGAACGTCATCTTAGTCCTTCCTCCCCACCCCCACCCCCATTCTGTTCTCCCTGTTATCTCTCTGAAAAGCTGGGGAAAAATCGAAGCTGAATTTGAAGGATATGGTGACGTGTGGCAATAAGAGACACAAGATGTGCTTGGGAGATCCCAAAGAAATCCTCCCACCCCTTTTCTACCAAGGACACTTTGAAGGGGGGAAATTATACTTTGCTTTTGGTTTAAATGCGGGGGAGGAAGTAGATAATTTCATCCTTGAGAGGCAGAGAGAAAAGTACAGTCGAGGATGCTGGGAGGGGAAAGCAAGGAAGACGACGTTTACGACTCTGGGCAGAAGTAAGAGCCTGGATAATCTGGAACAACCTGGTAATATTAACCTGTTAAGAATGAAGTAACAGAATGGTGTAGAACAACTAACTAATGGGTTTAAAAAAAAAAGGGGGGGGGGAAGGAAATATCCTAGGTCAATTTTTAGGTAACGAACTGCCTGAGATTGAGAACCAGTGCTTAGCTGACTTGTTAGGGCTGTGCATGGGAGCTGAGGCACAGTGTGGAGTTTACTAGAGTACTAAGTGGCCACTGGGGGGATTCAGTATTTTAAATAATCTTATGCAAGTTTTTAAAAATTATTATCTGGTACTGAATAAACTTAAAAGTAACTGATAGCATTTTTTCTTTTGAATTTGGGATTATGCCAGTCTATTGCTGATACATCATAGAGTTTTGGTACTCAACAAGAGTATATTCAAAAAAATAATTCAAATGTTGTTGGTAGAGATGTCACATTTCTTTGTAGCAAGTAGAAAATTCGGTCTCCAGGTTGGTGTTCCAATATTTCTACAAAGTAAGTGTATTTCATTATTTCTAAATTCTAACTGATAATTTGTATTGATTGATGATTTTTAATTCTACAAGACAAGCAATCACTTTTGCTTTCTACACAATCCAATTTAGTCAGTTTTGCATAAAACTGCCACTACTATGTTTGCTTTCTGCTTAAAATTAGAGGATTTAAGATGGCAGTTTCCTCAAGATTAATATGAAAATGAAAATGATGAAGTGGAGTAGATTTTTCAATTTGTCCATTTGCAGGCATGCCGTCTACTTTGCTAGGTCAATTTGGGGAATCATACAACCATAGCACTGACTCATTTGGTCTAATTTAAGCTTCAAGAATTTGTCTGAAGGCACTAGATAATGAAGTACTTTTACCTGTTGAAATTTAATCTAGAGTTATATTCTTAGTAACTGTAACTGTACTTTACAAAACTGTTTAAATGTGTCACTAAGTATGTTTAGCTTCCCAATTAGGGATAATATTTGAAAGCTATATTTATTTACCATGCTATTTTGCACATGGGTTCCTTTGAGATCATTATTGAGTAAAATTTTGCTAATGTAGTTTTTTTCCCCCTTGATTAAAAACATTTTGTTTAACTTTACTTTTACTTCAGTGTCTTATATGTTATTCCAACAAATGAAGATTTCTGTTCTTTGCCCCCCTGGGGTTAGTATGAAACTTTATTAGTTAGTGGTATCTCACTAATATGATTAAAATTATTTTAATTTCTTAAATCAACTTTTAAAAAGCACTTCAACAGCTTTGGGTACTAGTCTCTTTTCCTCTGTCTAGGAAATTTTTGCTACTCTACTATTTTAAAATTCTTATGAGATCAATTTTTAAAAAAAAATTTGGGTGGCTTTGATAGTCTCATTTGCTTATCTTTGTGAAATTATTGTGCTGAGCTTTTGTTTAATAGGTATGAAAAATGCAAGTCCCAAGTTGTTATTAAAGTATTAGGTGTGTTGGGCTTTGTTATCTCTGAATTTTTACTCAAATAGAACATTATTTACATGTGAAAATTTAATGTGGATAAGAAATCAAGGTTCAAAGAATATGAATGATTTTATAGATCGTTTATTAATCAGATGTCATACAAATCTTAATTGGATTTCTTCATTGAAAATGCCTAATATTTCTTGTTTAAATAGTTGATCATGGATTGACTTGATAAATGCAGACCCATGTAAGTGAAACATTTCTTCAGGTTATCAAAGGCAAGAGCCTCAATACTAACTTCCCTTAGTCACCATAACTGTAGGAAATTTCCAGATGTGGTCCTTAAACTAAAAACTTGATTTTTGTCAGATGATTGTTGTATGCACCATTTATTTATACCCTTTTATATGAACTTGCTTGTCTTATTCTTTGATCAGTAATCAAATTGCATGTGCCAGCCCTCTGTTGAAAAGGACTGTGAAATGCAAAGTTTGCATTATGCATTTACAGTGCTGATTGAGCAGAAAGGAGAAGCTGAGTTTCATCCCAATCATCTCTTAACACTGTTTTTCCAAAATTGGAATCACTGATAATATGCATCTTTTAGAATTTTGCAAGCATGAAGTAACCCTTACAACATATAGTACTTTATCCAGTTCAGAAAAGGCTTATTAAGGAATAGACAAGATTTTGGCAATGAGGCCTTAGTAAGGGCACATAAAACTATATGTTTTTTAAATCTAAATTTATTCCAACTTCATACTTTTTAATATATTGGAGTGGGTCACTTACTAGCTATGTGACCCTCCCAAATATTGTCTTCAAATATAAATTTAAATATATACACATGTGTGCATATACACATATACATACACATGTGTACACATATACATGTGTATATATACATATGAATTATGCATATAAGCCTATACATACACTTGTGTATGCATTGAAGGGGAAGGAAAAGTATTGTCTAAATTCTTGTGAGGAATTTTCTAACCAAGAAGGATTTTTAAAAATCAGTTAGTTGACTCCTTATTTTTAATTTTTAAAATGTGATAAAATGACTTTGAGTTCATGTTGAGAAAAATTCAAATTATTTAAATATAAAATATATTTACATGTTTTTAGTGCATGTGCTAATAACTATTTATATTCAAAATCAATCCTCAATTTAAAACACATCTTAGAACAGTCTTTCATTTTCCTACTTGTTAATTCATTTTGATAAGTAATTAGCAGGCTTATAATTTCAGTCTACATGGTATCCCTTAATTTCTTTAGCAGTATGTGCCAGAGGAACTAGCATTGCATTCATTTTGATGTCAGTATTCTAACTAGGCTTCTATATATATTATCTATATCCATATCTATATATTGTAACTGTTGTTGTTCTGACTCTTCAACAAAACTATAAATACTGTATTTATGATAGCAACATCACTTATGGTACCAAATTAGTCATGAGCTCCAAATTATAACTTTTTTGCAAGATAGAAATCTGTTTAAAACATTTTCAGGAATAAAATATAGAAACAATTGTAAATTGAATTTAGTTCTAAAATATATTTAATTTCAATATACTAATTACTATTATAATAGCAACATTCCATTATTTTTTGCATAGGGGCTTAAATTACCTCCATTTTCAGTGGTACTAAGAATGTCAGTGGGTTTTTTTGGAGGGGGGAGTTGTTTTCTCTGAAAGTTGAATTTTATAATTTATTAGAACCATTATTTTTACATCTGGTCTTTAGAGTTTTATTTGGAACAAGTTAATTTTCCCGATAGTATTTTGTTTTTCTAATTACATGTAAAAATAGTTTTCACTATTCATTTTGTATTTTGAGCTCTAAATTTTTCTCCCTCTCTCCCTAACATAGTAAGCAATCTGATATAGGTTATATATTAGTTCCATATTAGTCATGTTGTAAAAGAAAAATCAGAACAAAGGGGGAAAACCACAAGAAAGAAAGCAAATAAAAAAGATGAAAATAGCATGCTTCTATCCACATTCAGTCTCCTTGAGTTGTTTTGGATCACTGTATTACTTAGAAGAGCTAAGTCCATCATAGTTGATCACTACACAGTCTTGTTATTGTATACAATGTTCTGGTTCTGGTCTCTTCACTCAGCATCAGTTCGTGCAAATCTTTCCAGGTTTTTCTGAAATCAGCCTGCTTATCATTTTTTTTAATAGAACAGTAATATTCCATTACATTTCCATACATTATATAACATAACTTACTCAGCCATTCCCCAATTGATGGACATTCATTCATTTACTTCTTGCCATGCCCAAAAAAGAACTGCTACAAATATTTTTGCACATGTGTGTCCTTTTCTCTTTTTTATGATTTCTTTGGGATATACACCCAGTGGTGACACTGTATCCGTTTTATAAGTCTTTTGAGTATAGTTCCAAATTTCTCCAGAATGGCTTCATCAGTTTACAACTCTATCAAACAATGTTTTAGAAAGGTCTCAGTTTTCCCACATCCCTTTCAACATTTATCATTTTTTTCATGTCATCTTAGCCAATTTTGTAGGTATTGATACATAACTCAGAGTGAACAAGTTAATTTGTAATCAAACTCTCATTGAAGTGCTTCATATGGTGTGTAATATAAATATGAAGACACATTCCAATAGTTCAAAATAGTTAATTATAGCATTAAATTTTTATACCCATGGGGGCAGCTAGGTGGTACAGTGGATAGAACACTAGCCTTGAAGTCAGGAAGACTGGAGTTCAAATCTGGCCTCTTAACACTTCCTAGCTGTGTGACCCTGGGCAAGTCATCTAACCCCAATTGCCTCAGCATTTAAAAAAAAAAAAAATTATACCCACAAATCCTTAAGAAAAAAGTATATGTAATTAGAGCTGAATTAAAAGATATGAATAGAAGATACCTATTAATGGAAATTCAATAAACTTAACATGTAAAAGAAGGCTTTTTGACATATTAAAAGTAGATATGTTTTTGTCCTTTTTTCCTGTTCTTAACTTTCAGTTAAAAGCCATCTTTGAATAAAGGAATGGAATAATATTACTTCTCAAAATTTTTTTAGTCTTTTGAATGAGTGAAGTGGCAAACCCAATTTCATATTTGTATATACAAATTTCATTGAAGACAAAAATCTTTTAAAAATAGATATATTAATTTCAAAAAGAATAAAAATACTGGTTCAACTAGTGATTTTAATTGTTAATTGATAGTTGTAATTAACATGTAGTTGGATTCGATTCTATAGGAAATCAACCATATTTATACCAATATTTGATTTGCTTGCCCTAAATTAACTCATTTTTTTTAGTTTACACTAATGAAACATGGCAGCTTATTATTGCATGAACCATCTCTGTTAATAGCATTTTTGAAACAAGGCATTTTTATAGTTGGTTAAAGAACTTTATACAAAAGTGTTTATTTTGTGGCAAATTTTAGAACATAACTACAAAAAGTTTTAAGGGGTTTAGTTGAATTTGTGGTTGCATTGGTTTGGGGAATTTTTTTGGTGGAAACTTTCTATGGATACAAATCTGAAACCCTTCTGTAGCCTTCCATTTTAGAAGTTTATGGGGGGGAGGCACTAGGTGATTAGGTGACTCACTTGTGGTTGCAGAACTTGAACCCATTCTTCCTGACTGCAGGTTTTCTAGAATGGTATTTACTATGCTTTGTTGCCTGTCATGGGAAAAGATGTAACTTAATATTGAACACTGCTTTGATGTAATTATTGTTTTCTTGACATCTTTTTCAAATTTCAGGTCAAAAGCGAGCTGCTAAAAGAGGGGAGCAGCAGGCATGGAATGATAACCGGGGAACAGATGTAAAACTGGACAAGACAGAACGAAGAACTTATAGGGAATATCGACCCTATGAAATGGAGAGACAAGTGGAGTTTACAGTGGAAAAGTTTACAATTGGAAAGTATGTACTTAAACTTTAAGGTTGGGGGTAGGAATTTGGAAAAGGCACTTGATACAAGTAGTAGTTCAGTATTACCTAAACTACGCTGTTATTCAGCATCATTTCTTACTGCTTAACAGTCGAGCCAGTAGGCATTATGTGCCTATTATATACCGGGCACTATTCTGGGACTACAGAAAGGTAAAAAATAGTGCTTGCTATCAAGAACATCACAGCCTTACAGATAAATAACATAAACAACATATATAGGATCAATTGGAGATAATACCAACAGAAAGGCAATAGCATTAGCATTGAGGGTTACCAGGAAGGGTATTTCTGATGTTCTCCTGACTCCAAGTACATTGCCAAATAATACTATATACTATAATACTATTTGTGTACATATGTGTGTTTCTGTGAGTGTGTGTGTGGTGACTGTGTATATATGAGAGAGAGAGAGAGAGCATAGATCATATGCTCTTTACAAATATATAAAATACTTCCCCCTACAAACTGTGAGGAAGGTATTATTTCCTTATAGCTAAAGTATCAGAGTTGAGATATAGAGAGACTAAATGATTTGTCCAAATCACACATAGTAAATGAATATAGAGTTTAAATGTGGGTTTGTGACTAATTCTTGTGTTCTGTCCATATATCATGCTCTCTATCTTTAATGCCTACTTCAATCCCAATCAATATTAAAATAACCTTGCCTTTTACTTTACTGGAGAAAAAAAGAGGCTATCTGCTGCCAGTTCCTTTGTCTTTCCTACTCAATATATCAGATCCTTTTACATCTTCACCCTTACATGACTTCCTTACTTGTGTCTCTTTGGAAAGAAGTGAACTTTCTCATTGCCAGGTACAAGCTTTCTACCAGTATCCTTGATCTTTTGCATTTTTGTTTCCTTCCATTTTCTTTCCACCTAGCCATCTGTCTGTTTACTGGTTCCTTTCCATACCTACTTATAAACCTGTTTAAATCTGCCCATTTGTGAAAAATTCTTCATTAGACTGTCATTTTTTTTCTTTCACTGTCATAAGTCATTGGCATCACTCAGTTCAATTAAGCATTTATTATATTTTGGTTTTGTGATCTCATTGTTGTAAATACTACTTTTCAGTGATTATATATTGGAAAGCACTGATGCCTAGTCATCATCACATGCTATTTTTGTCCCTGTCATTTGGGTAGTCTTATCACAGAGTAAACCTAAGGTGATAGAGAGACCTTTAGTATGTGCTGTATGAATTAGCTTTGGTTCCTATGTAGAAACTCTTTCATTTGCAGATTGTCAAAGATGATCTACCAGTATATTGAGAAAAGCTTGAGAGGAGGGCTTATTAAATACCTTGTCAAGAATTTCAAAGAAACTGGGGGAAAAAACTTAAATGAAGGAGATTTAGCAATATCAGATTTTAAATTAAATTATAAAAATTGTTGGAAGTACAAAATGTAGAAGTTCAATTATTTTAATAAAAAACATTTATGTAAACAAAACCAGCATAACCACAAATAGAAGGATTGCAGAAAATTGGGAAAATATTTTCATAGAAAATCTCTCAGGATGTGATTATGTTGGAATACTTCTATTGTGTAGGAAACAATGAGCTGGTTGGTTAAAAAAAAAACATGAAAAGACTTGGGCATATGAAGGAAGATACTATCTATCTCAGAGAAAAAGATGACAAGTGGAAATATGCATAGTATGATCTTACAATATGTGTGTATGTTTATAGATATCTGTGTACATGTGTATATATGTATATATCTCCCAAAGTTTTAATTGTACTTTTCTTTAGGAAAGGAATGGGAGGAGGGAGGGGGAAAAATTAAAAAGTACACAGAAGAAAATAAAAGAAAACATAGATGGAAGAAAAGAAAAGCTGAATATCTTTGAAAATAATTTGTAGTATTTATTTTGTAGGTTTTATGTTGAATCCTCTATGCTCTGCTATGTACTTGGAAATGTTCTTTTTTTTTTTTCTTTTCCAACTATATATTTGAGTGTAAAAATACATTAAAAAATTATGAAGAAAAAAACCCCACTACACTCCATGAACTTAGGATAACTGAGTTCAGAAATTTCTAAGATGATAATAGCTATGATAAAGCAATCAATTCGCTAAGCATTTATCAAATGCCTGTTATATGTGCCTGACATTTATATCTGGATAAAGAGATAGGGCATCAAGGTAGAGTGGTAGATAGAGTGCTAGACCTAGAGTAAGAAAGACTCATCTTCCTGAATTCAAATTCAAATATTTACTTGCATGATCCTGGACAAATCATTTAATTTGCCTCAGTTCCACATCTGCAAAATTATCTAGAGAAGGAAAAGGCAAACTATTTCAGTATCTTTGCCAAGAAAAGCCCAAATGAGATCATGAAGAGTCTGATAGGAATAAAGCAGCTGAACAGCAGTAAAAGAGACAAAAGTGAAACAATTCCCTTCCCTTAGAGATTATTCCATTGAAGAAGCAACATGTAATATGGTTATGTACAAGAAAGATATACAATGTAACTTTTATATTTTTCAATTACACATTAAAAAGTTAATAATTGTTTTTAAACTTTTGAGATTCAAATTCTCTTCTTCCCTCCCTTCCCTCAAATGACAAATAATACCTGTGTAGTCATGCAAAACCTATTTTCATTTTAGTCATATGATACAGTATAATTTGAAGAAGACAATAGTACCAGACATGAATGAGAGTGGTACATTGTCTCTTGTGTTGTCATAGGATCCTAGGTGGAAAGCTGGAACAGGCCCCAGCAACTATCTTGTCCAATCCCCCCATTTTACAAATGAGGAAACCGAGATCCAGAAAGGTTATGATTTGCCCAAGATCATAGTCACATATAGTAAATGTCCAAAGAGTGATATGAAATTCAGGTTCTCTGACTCCAGAGCTAGATTTGCTTTCCCATCTCCACACTCTTTCTCCCCCCTTTCCCACTATACCATATTTTGACAAAAATTAGGGATTTTAAGAAACAGGTGAGGAGGAAGAGTATTTGATATGACAAAATTCTGAAAGCAGGAAATGTATCATATAGGGGGACAGTAAGACAGCTAGTTTGGATATATAGTTTGGAACATAGTGCGAAGAAGAAAGTGTTGTGTATCAGTTTTGCTATCAGGATGGGGTTCAGGTTTGGGATTAGAACAAAATGAGACACTTGTTGACTATTTACTAGTTAACTGAATGAAATTTACTTACTTGTAGTTTTGAAAGGATATATTCAGAAGAAATACAGCATTCATTTGGCCATAGTGCCACGCTGGCTAGAATAAATTTTAATTTAAGGAACCTTTAACTGCTCATGTCCCTCACCCCCACAACTTCTTCTGGCTTTTGTACTTAGTGTCCATCTTTTTTTTTTTTTTTTATTGTCTTCTTGGACCAATTATATTTTGAGGATGGTTTCATTACTTTTTTATAATGATAGCTTTTTATTTTTCAAAAAGATAATTTTCAACATTCACCTTTGCAAAACCCCGTGTTCCAGATTTTTTCCCTCCTTCTCCCCGAAGACAACAAGTAATCCAGTATAATTTAAACATGGGAAATTCTTCTAAACATTTTCCCATATTTATCATTCTGCAAAAGAAAAATCAGATCAAAAGGGGGAAAAAATAAGAGGAAAAAACCAAGCAAACAACAACAAAATATGAAAAGACTATGTTGGTAAGCCACATTAGGTCCCCATAGTCCCCTCTCTGGATGTAGATGGCTCTCTCCATCACAAGTCTATTCAAATTGACTTGAATCATCTCATTATAGAAAAGAGCCATGTCTATCACGGTTGATCATGACATAATATCTTGTGGTTGCTGTGTACAATGTTCTCTTGGTTCTATTAATTTCTATTAGCATCATTTCATATGAGTTCTCCCTAGGTCTTTCTGAAATCAGTCTGCTGATTTTTTTTTTTTCCCCCTGAGGTAATTGGGGTAAATGACTTGCCCTGGATCACACAGCTAGGAAGTGTTAAGTATCTGAGATCAATTTTGAACTCAGGTCCTCTTGACTTCAGGATCACTGCGCCACCTAGCTGTCCCTGCTTATCATTTCTTATAAAACAGTAATATTCCATTACATTTATATACCATAACTTATTCATCCTTTCCCCAATTGATGGGCATCCATTCAGTTTCCAGTTCCTTGCCACTATAAAAAGAGCTGCTTTTAATGCAGGATGTAGGAGCTTTTCCCTTTTTTTGGCTTTCATTACTTTTTAAGAAAAACTAGGTGATGTTATGTTGCTTTGCTCCTATAACATACTACTTCTTAATGATAAGATGCTAAAAAGGCTTCTAGAAGATCTTTTATCACTTAAAAGACCAGGCCCACTACTGGAAAAATAATGCCTTTGCCATGGTAGAAGCTTAGCACTGGAAGATATGTTGAATGTAGAGTTTTTAAAAAAGATTAAAAAAAAAAAAAAACACTTGCAATTTCTCCCCCCACCCCGTTTACTTACACTCAATTTGTAATAAAAATTGGTCCAATAAAGGAGTGACTGAATATGGAGAATGAAAACCAAAAATACTTTTCTCCCCTTTCAGAAAGCCTAAATGTTGCCTGTGTGGTAGATAACAATGCCAGATTTTTGCAGTTCACATTGATTTTACAGATACAGAGTAGTGAGGGTGAGCTAAGGTAGCATTGGGAACTTTTAAATTGCTTTCTAGATGGGGTTGTACCAAGTACCAATTTACTGTTTCACCAAGATTGTATTAATGTACCTTTTTTTTAGTAACCCCTTCAAAATTTGTCATTTTCCTTTTTTGTCATCTTTGCCAATCAGAACGATGTGACATGAAACCTGAGTTGTTTTTAATTTGCTTTTCTTTAATGCTTAGTGATTTGATCATTTTTTTTTCATATGGCCATGGATATCTTGCCACTCTTCTTTTAAAAACTACCTTTTATCCCTTTGACTATTGGTCACTTATGAAAAGGTCCAATCAGTAATTTTTTAAATCTTATTTTAACTTTTTACTTAAAATAGCACTATTTTAAAGGTACTCTCCAATACAGGGATTCTTAACTCTTTTGTGTCTTGAATCCAAAGCACATTCTATTGAAGGCTATGGACTCTCTTCTCAGAATAATGATGTTTTTAAATGTGTAAATATATAGAATTTTAAAAGGAAACCAAAGATTAGTGAAAATTTTAAAAATTGTGATCTAATTTCAAAGATTCTCTAAAATCTCTACAAAGACCCTCCTGGACTTTAGATTATATGAATCCTTGCTCTAATGATTCCTATTAAGTTTAGAAGTTGCTTTTATTATTACAATTATATACCTAAGTATATAAATAAATTATTACTTATTATTAAATTAGAAGTTGTTTTAGTGCCTGTTAGCTATGACTTCTAACATGCTAATAAGAATTAATAAAATCTTATCAAAATTTTTAAAATAACATTTAACTGACTAGTTAATTATTTCCATATTCTTTACTTTCTTTTAGGCCAGTTGAAAGATTTGAACGGGAAAGACCAATTAGAGGCCGTGGAGGCATAAGAGGTGGAATGCGAAGCAGAGGAAGAAGTGGTGGAATAAACAGAACTTTTGATGGTTTTGACCAAAGAGGGAAGAGAGAATTTGAAAAATACAGTGGTGGAAATGATAAAACGTAAGTTCTTTGGAATATGCTGGTTTTGTTGTGTAGCATTAGATAATATGAAATGTTCTTAGGGTTTAAATTAGTTTTGAATTAATAAGTCTTTTGTGTAACTTCCCACCTTTTTATTTAGACTGTTTCTGAGTGGGCCTTCAATTTAAAAGAATATTGTTTCTACCTCTGGGAAAATCAGATTCAGAAAAGGTGAAAAGTGGAGTTCTAAATAGGGATGAGTTAAAGATGATACAAGGTACAATTCATATTTGTGCCCCCTATACACTCTGAAATCAAATGGAAAGTTTATTTTATAGCCATCTTTTGGGAAAGCAAAGTGGCATAATAAGAGTACTGAATGCTGATTTTAGAATCAGGAAGATGTAGGTTCAACTCTTCCTTCAGACATGTCTTAGGTGTGAGACTAAGTCTCTTACCCTCTCAAGAGAGCCTTAGTTTATCAACAGAAGGCAAATAATATCACCTACCTTCAGGGTTGTATAAGAAGCAAAGGAAATGATGCATGTAAAATACTTTATAAAATCTTTGAAAAGCTGTATATAAATGCAAGCTATTCTTATTGCCTGGAAATGTATTTTCTTTTCCTAAAAATAGTTTTTCACAGTGATCTACTATTTGCGTGTCATTAAGGAAGGTCTAGTTTGAAGACAGATAAGTACTTTTAAGGTATCTGTTTCATAAAATTCATGGGACATCTCTACTGAGTTAGACTTGCAGTGAAATGAAATTTCTTTCAACTAACATTTGGGTGCCTGGCTCTTGTGCAGTGACATTTTAAGTTCTTTTTTAAAAATTTCACCAAATACTATACAGTTTCATTATTTTAAATCAACAGTTTATTATAAATCTGTCAATCAAGTGCTTTTAAGAATCTAATGATGATTCTATATTCCTCAGATTCCTCAGAATTTTTTTTTACAACAAATTATCTAGGGCTTTAAGATTTTCGAAATCCTTTCTTACCACATTGCAGCAGAGTTAAATTTTGTGTATATACATATATATATATATATATGCATATGCATATATATATGCATATATATATATAAATTATGCCATGATACATGAAACAAAATAGGTTTTGCCAGAGTCTGAGCTGTGAACAGGTAGAGATAATAATAATTGCCTTTGAGAAATTGAATAGTTTAATGACCCTAATCATCTATGTGAAACAAAAGATTCATATTTCTAATTTTAAAAAGTTGACTTTTTAATTGTCATTTCCTAATTGAACCTTCCTCTAGAATTACCTTTTGTTACAAAGAAATAGTTAAATGATATAGACCAACCAGTTACCAATGTCTTAACAGCCTATGCAATCCATCTCTTTTCTGGTGAGTGGAAATAGAGGTATTTCATCATTAGACTTCTTGGTCAATGTTTTGATCTTGAACTAAGGTAATACTGTTGGACTTAGGAAGAACTTGTTTGAATCCTGCCTCAGATCTTAAATCTGTGACCCTGGGTAACTCCATCAATGTTTGCCTCAGTAAAATGGGGATAATAATAGCACTTACCCACATGTTGTTAGAATCAAATGAGATAATATATACAAAATATTGTGCAAACTAAGCTTAAGGTGCTATATAAAAATTAGCTATTTTTGTTATTATCTAAATTCAGATGTCTTTTACTGTTATTTTTCCTTTGTGTTGCCATAATCATTATATATCTTTTCTTAGTACTGCTTACTTTTCTCTTTCATTTTATAAAAGTCTTTAGAAGGGTCTCTGAAATCTTCATTTTCATACAGAACTTCTTATACTGCAGTAATGTATGTAAAATACATTACATGCAATATATAACATATATTTATAATATAACAATATATAACATGTAATATAGTTATGTTATATATATTGTAATATAACATATTATTATGATTTATCTTTCTTCAGATATCTTCCAAATACCTCTATTTTTCTGATGATGTTTGACAGGGACTCATGGAATATCATACTCTTTATGATAATGAAAAGATATATGGTAGATGTGAACATGTTACAATATATTAAAGATTAGGATTTGTATAGTATAAATGACATTAAAATGCCATCATAGAAGTAGGAAAAAAAAGATAGATTAAGAGCATAGGATAATTAATTTATAACCCACTCTCAAAAATATCAACATTGTACTTTGCATTTTTATGTTCATCTATCAGAAACAATTTTATTGAATTTAACATTAACCTAATAGACAAACATTTATAGCTTAGAGATATAAATGTTTAAATTGGCATAGTCTAATCATCTGTGCTCTCCTATATGACTCTCTGGTTCCACAATGATTTTTTTAATACTTATATGTATCTTCAAAATATATATAACAAAGTACGATTTTAGCTAACATTGTGAAATAAGTGACAATCCCTATTCACTCTTGGACAGCTATCTCACTTCTGTAGTAAGCAAAGGGAACTTCCTTGAGATAGGTATTATTTTTCCACAGTGAAGAAGGTTGGGTTATGACTTCATTTTAGGCATATGTGGAAGCAGTAACAAGAAAAGATTGGGTACTACTCAATCTTAACCTTTATATAATTCTGCACCTTACTTGAAGTGCTCAAAAAAAGATAAGTATTATTTTGTTCAGGTTTCATTTGAAACACAATGTTTTTGAGCTTAGCATTAGAATAAATAGGAAAACATTTATTTGAAGACTACTCTGTCAGACAAATGATGGGAAATGATAGTCTTCAAAAGAAGTCATGTAGGCTGTTCACAATCATATGAAAAATGCTCCAAATCATTAAAATAGAAACAAAATTTTTTCTGAAGTTTCACTTCCCACCCATCATATTGGCAAGGATGACAACAAGACAAACATTGCAAATGTTGAAGGAGTTATAGAAAGATAAGCATAGTAACACTTTGTTGTTAGAACTTAAGCTGATCCAACTGTTGAGGAAAAACCATTTGGAATTATACATTTGAAAAATCACTAAATTATATCGTCTTTAATCCAGCAATGATTCCATAGAGATCAAAAACAGAGAGGAAAGCTCTCATCTGAAAGTATAGAGGCATAATTTTAGAAGCCTTGATCTAGAAGAACATTTTCCATCAATTGGAAAATGGCTGAAGGAAATCATGACGTGTATAATCTAATAGTACTGAGCTGTAACAACCTAGAAGTATGAAGAATTCAGAGAAATTTAGGAAGACTTAAATGAACTGATGCAGACTGAAGTAGCAGAATAATTTATAAACCACAATACTAGCAGGAAAACAGATTTGTCTTCAGAACTCATATCAGTATAGTGACCAATCATGATTTAAGAGTACTGAGACTGAAATTTGCCTCATATTTCTTTGAAATAGGTAGTCGACTCTTTAAGGGTGGAATGAAGCACAGATTTTCAGATTTGCTCAATTGATATTCTCATTTCTTCTTTTTCCTAATTTCTTCTTTTATTTAACAAAATATTTTAGTGGGGACTCGCCTGTGTCTTTGTGAAGTGACAGTGATAGTCATGCCATTATTGATGAATCAAAACATTTCAAAGGGAGGAGAAGGAACATCATTTACTAAAGTGCACAATGTTCCCAATTGTAAAAATGTTATTGAAGTCAGTTTTAATTAGTGCTGTGAAAAACCAAATACTGTTTTAATTCAAGTCGACAAGCATTTTTACTAAGTGTCTACTATATGCCAAGCATATATGTGTTAAATTCTGGGAATTAGGAAAGGTGAAAGGCATGTCCTGCTTTCAAGAAAATCATAGTTTAATGGAGAAAGTAATTTTGTTCTTTATTTCTTTTAATATTTTCCCCAATTAAATTGAAAACAAAAAAATTTGCATTTGTTTTTAAATTTTTTTGAATTCTAGATTTTCTCCCTTATTTTTACCCACAATTAAGAAACCACATGTGAAGTAAATGCAAAACATTTCCATAAAAGTCAAATTGTGAAAAAAACTTAGAAGATAACTTTTAAACAACTGTATGTTCCCTCTTTCTTTTTCTCAACAATATTATTCTTCCTATGAAATGTTTTATTGATCAGTAATGTCACATATATTATCACATACACGTATGATAAATTGGAAATAATTTCAGGAAGGAAGCACTGGCATTAGGGAGAGATCAGGATAGGTGTTATTTGTTTGTTTTGCAGAAGGTAGGACTTTATTTAACATTAAAGAAAGCTAGGGAAACCAGACTATGAATGAGAGAATTCCAGACATGAGAGACAGAGAGGAAAGGAGTTGGGAAATAGCAAGGAGACTAGTGTTATCAAATCATAGAAGAGAAGGGAGTTAAGGTGTAACAAAACTGAAAAGTTAAGAAGGGCCAGGTTATGAGGGGCTTTAAATTCTAACAGGGGATTTTATATTTAATCTTGGAGGGATAGGGAGCCATTGGAATTAACTGAATGGTAGGAGGAAGTCAGATCTGTGTTTTAGGAAGATTATTTTGGCAGTTGAGTGGATGATGAGTGGGGAGAGACTTGAGGACCCAACCAGAAGTCTTTTGCAGTAGCCAAAATGTATGTAATGGGATATAAGGGAGTCTGCATATTAGGGTTTTAGCAGTGTCAAAGGAGTGGAAGATTATACTAGAGAGATGATAATATCGAACATTTATATAGCATTAAGATTTCCAAAGTGCTTTACAAATATCTCACTTTATCATCAAAACAACCCTGGGAGATATGGGTATCCCCATTTTATAGATGGGGAAACAAGCACAGAGATATTAAAAGATCTGCCCAGGGTCACACAGCTAGCTTCTGAGATTGGATTTGAATCAGGTTTTTCTGATTCCAGATTCAGCACTCTATTTATTGTTTGACCTTCCTGCCATGAAGATAATGAAAACAAAATTGATAGGACTTTTAAACAGATTGGATAATGGGGATGGACTAGCATGAGAAGGAATAAGAAGTTGATGATGACAGACACTTAATGAGAGTGTGAGATTGGGCAGGCATGGGTTTGCAATTCCTCACTCTCCAAAAGTTCTATGGGCCGGTCCTTAAGGAAAGAATTCCCTTACTCAAAACTGGTGATAAGGAAGGCTTTATGGATTAGAAATAAACACCAAGATGTCTTGGCGGTCAATATCAGCTTCAAGAGAGAAGTATTGCAAAGAAACATAATCTGAGAACTTTACTTTATACAGAAACAGAATAATAGAACAGAATAAGTAAGAATACTGAAGTTTGTATCTGAAAAGGTCTTCCTGCTTTCCGAGGATATGGAGAAGTTTATATAACAATGGAGTTCTTCTTCAGAGAGTGTAAGTCTTTTTAAGTAAGAAAGGAGTTCTTCTCCAGAGACTATAAGTCCATTTAAGTTTGTATAAGGTTTTGTTGGTGATTTTACATAACTTTACTGGGCTGTCTGGTTTTGCTCTCATCACACTTAAGTTATGAACTTGTGAAGCTGGGAATGAGTGTTCTCTACAGTAAAAGGAAAGAAAGAAAAACGTGTTTAGGGAAAGATAATGAATTTGAGTAAGGTATAATGTCTTGAAGATGTCTGCAAAATATCTGCTTCCAGATGTCTAAAAGACTTTTGGGCATGTGAATCCTTGAGAACTGATGAGATCACTAAATGAAATCTTATAAAGGGAGAAGATAAATGAGCCCTGTAATAGAGGGTGGACACATATTGTCAGCAGGTATGACCTGGATGAATATTCAGTAAAGGAGAGAATGATCAGACAAGTGAGAATCAAAAGAGATTGTCACAAGAACCTAGAGAGAAGAGTATTAAGAAAATAGGGTAATTGATGGTGCCAAAAATTGTTGAAAAGTTAAGAAGAATTAGATTTGAGAAAGGTTAGATTTGGCAATTAAGAGATCACTGGTAACTTTGGGGTGGTTTCAATTGAATGATGAAATTGGCAATTAGATTGTAAAATTAAAAAGAGAGTGAGAGAAAGTAAGGGGAAGCACTCATGGAGGGCCATTTCAAGGAGTTTATCACAAAAGGAATGAAAGGTAGCACGGAAGGAGAGATCAAAGTGAAAGGTTTATGATGTTGGGAAGGAAGGAATGGGAGCATATTTGTAGAAAGTAGAGAAGTAGCCATAGAACAGGAAGAGACTTAAGGAAGATAAGTGAATTGGTAATGATAGAGGAGTAATTTTTTAGAGGAGGGAGGCATGAAATGCAATCACTTGAGCACAGAAGGGGGTTTCTCTTGACAAGAAAGGCCTTCTTTTTATGACAGATGGGATAAGGGAACAGATAGTGGTGGAACACATCTGAGTAATATGATATAAAAAAGGGAGGAGAGGGAGAGGTAGCTTTCAGCAAATTCCCTCAATTTTTTTTTCAATGAGATGATGGGGGGAAAAGGGATAGGGTAGCCAAAGTTTCAGGAAGAATGGAAAGGTTTGGAAGAGCCACTGTGATGAATTTCTTCCTGCATTGAGGGCCCAATTGAACTAATTTAATAGAAATTTGAAGTGGATTAATTCAGTCAACATAGTTACATCATTTTCACCATCTCTGCTCCGCAGCACATGAGTTGTTTGAATTTTAAATAGAAATGTATATCTATTAGTCTTATTGTATGAGCAAAAATAACGTTTCAAAGGTGCTCTTTGTTAATCAGTGATTCTCAAGTTGTTTTAATTGACAGACACACTTAAAAATATTTGTTTGTTGCTATGTTGCCTCTTTTTATCTCTCCTGTGGATTTTTCTTAAGAGTGTTTTAGTTTATATCATTTTGAAATTCATGTTCTTGGAGCACATTTTAATATTTGAAAATATGCTGGAGTATCCAGTTGTAGAATAGAATTTTTATTAATTTTTTCCACTTTAAAAAATGTGTAACATCTTTAATCAGAGAGCTTAGTATTTCACATAGCTATAATATCTAATTTTTGTACAGAAGAGAATCTTGGATTACAACTTGTTTTCTTAGAATAACTTATCCTTTATGTTTGAGTTCAAAGAAATACAATAATCCTTTTGACTTGCAATGATCCTTTGGTACTTGCTAAAGTGATCTATAAATATCCAGTGATATAATAATATTATGGGAAAATTTTAAGTTGCTTCTTAAAAAATCAAGTAAAACTAAATTTGAAAAATATAACCTATATTTCTGATTCATCACTTTTATACATACATATATGTGCATTATTAATGTGTATATTATTTTACGGATAACAATAATAATTTTAAATTATGGCCACCTTTTTGTCCAGCAGTGAGTTGGAACAAACTGCTCCTATGGAAGAGACTGCAGAAATAGAAGAGCACCAAGGAGTACCTGAAGGAGAATCTTTGACTAAGTATTGTGTTTCATTTAAGTATTCTTAATTTGAGTACACTCTCAACAGTATTGGTTAATTGATACAATAGAAGAAACTGCTAAAAGAGCTAAAATACAGTCTTTCAATACTTATTTCACTATTAGCAAAATATGTATATGTTTCAAGGATCAGTGAACCAACCTTGGATTAACTGAAATCTTTTTTTTTTTTTAATTTATTCATTTATTCCTTATTTCATTTCCTTTTTAGGGAGGGAAAGCAGATTTATATTTTGATTTTCTATAATTCAAAATTTTGTGGTCATGTTTATATTCCTTGTATTACTCACTTTTTAGGGGGGTGGCAGCAGATGTGTGTTTTGATCTTCTATAATTCAAAATTTTGTGGTCAATGTTTTTCAGAAAGGACCTACTGAGTCATAACATTTAGTATTGTTAATAACAACATTAATACTATAATAACATTATAAATATCATCACCAATATTCATAGAAACATGAAGGGTAAAAATTGTCCAAAGCATATGCCTCCAATTGGACAAGGTTTTTAGAGCTAATTCTGGTATGTTATTTTTCTCTCTCAAAGAATATTGTTGAGGCAGCTCAGGTGGCGCAGTGGATAGAGCACCAGCCCTGAAGTCAGGTGGACCTTAGTTCAAATCAAATATATATATATTTTTTTGATGCCGTTTATTCTTTATTCCACAAATATTTCCTAATATATATAGTTTCCTTCTATCTCCTCCTACTCCCATAGAAACTCTCCATATCCTAAAGAAAATTAGTTAAGCAAAAAAACATCACAGCAGCTTTGTCCTGTGGCATATGCAACATTCAGCATCTATAGCCTTTTCCTTTCTACTGAAGGGTAGATCATATATTTAATGATGTCCCTTGGAACTAATAATGATCATTGCCTTAAAACCTTATTTTCTTCTTTTTTTTTTAAACAGAACTTGTGACTTCATTGAAAACTTTCTACAAGTCTCCCTTCCTCCTTTTCCATATGCCTTTTAAATAAATACAATGATTGGCACATAGTAGGCACTTGATATAAATCCTTATTGACTTGATTTGATATGCTACTTTTCTTTTTTTTAATTATTTTTCCCCAGTCACATGTAAAAATAAATTTTAACATTTTAAAAAAAAATTTAAATTCCAATTCTCTCTCCCTTTTTCCTTTCCCCTCATTGAGAAGGCAAGAAATTTGATATGGATTATACATGTGCAGTCATGCTTTGAATTCAGGAATTTTGACTTTTACTGTCTTGCGTACCCCCTCCCTCTAGTGACAGCAAAAGAACTCCTGTAATCTCCTCCTGATCACTTGTTTGATGCTCTTAACTTCTGTGGGTTGAGAGCTTCAGAACCTATCCTGATTGATTTGAGTCATGCCCAATACCTACTGCCAGTCTGCTGGGTGTTGGTCTATGCTTAACTCTCACTTCTTGTGTGACAGAGTTCTTCTGCTTCTAAGACAGATTTTTCCAATTTCTAAGTTGTCTTCAGCTGAAAAATTATTTTACCTTATCAAAAAAATTTTGAGATATTTTAAATTGTTTGAAAGGAAATTTGAAAGAGCTCAGGAGTCCCTTTCTTCTCCATCATCTTGGCTCTGTCTCCTACATCTTTTCTAATTTATAGTAACCATATATCCTGTATTTTCTGTGACAAGTTATATTGTCTTTAATAGGAATTTTCCAGAACTTTTCTGGGAAGTTCTCCTTTTGAATAAAACTTAGTTTTTCATGTTTTAGTTCTTTACAAATGACCCATTAATTTATGTTTAATTTAACCAAAGTTAAAAAAAAATAAACAATTGTCTCTGTACAGAGAGTTCTTTCTTCTTGAAAGTTCAGTGAAGCTACCTGTTTGATGCCTAAATTTCCCACTCAAGGGAAAGATAGTGGGGAGAAAATAGAAACAGCATTTGCACAAAAGTTTATCTTATGCATAAGATATCCCCCCAACCACACCCATATATCCATGTTTCCTGCTAAGCAAGTATTTGACGATATTACATAGTAAGTTTGTATTTTGGCATTTTTCATATGAACTGTACTGTAAAAAATTGGGGTTAGGATTTTGGAGATATGTTTATAAATTAGAAGGAATAGCCCTCAATGTCAGTATTGTTTCATTAGGATTTACCTACTTTTGAAAGGAATTAACCCATAAAGAGAAAAGAAACTTTTTAATAGAACATTTAATTTTCTGAGAAATAATTCTTTATATGTTATTTTTGCTTCAAGGCTTTTTTCTCTTTTTTCCCTTTTCTTTTTTCCTTAAATATGTATGTATGCACGTACTTGTGTTTTACCCAGAGTAGAATATCCCCTTCTTTAATGTATTTGGACTTGTATTATTGTGAATTTTGCTGCCAACTTGAATATATTGACTTCTTTCATAGGAGACATGCTTTTGTCAGGTATGTTGAGGAGAGAATCATGTTGCCAACTCTATTGTCTTTTATTATTTTCTAGTCATGTGTATTTTCTCTTAACATTATTTATACTTTGAAATTTGTTTACATATACTTTAACATTTCTAACATGTATTGGCTTACCTGCCATCTAGGGGAGGGGGGCTGGGGGGAAAGGGGAAAAATTGAAACAGAAGGTTTTACAAGGGTTAATGCTGAAAAATTGCCCAAGCATATGCCTTGTAAATATAGAGCTATGTAAATATAGAGCTATAATAATAAAAAAAGACAAAACTTGGTTACTACTCCTCAGCCCCACTCTTTTAAAAATACAAGGACTCTATCTGTCTTTTCTCAGTTTTTGTCTCTCAAACTGTCTCTCTTCTTTCACTTTTCTCCCCCCCACCCCCCCAAAAGAATGCTAGAACTGTTATATAGCCTCTTATGTGGCTGATCCCACTTCTGATCACAATGGGATTTGACTTAATCTGTTTCTGACCAAGATTATATATATGTCCTCCAGGGGCACAACACATTGGAGCTGCAGTTAGTACAGATATCTAATTAGCTTAGCAGCCTAAAGCTCAGAACTCCAGAAACCAGTTATATTCACCAGCCTCAAGTCTTTTCAGTACCACAGATTACAGGCATATGTCACCATGTCCAGCCCTATGTGGGGTCATGCTTTGGATTCAGGAATTTTGACTTTTATTGTCTTGCCTCCCCCCACCTTCCAGTGACAGCAAAATGACTCCTGTAATCTCCTTCTGATCACTTGTTTGATGTTCTTAACTTTTCACTTCTTAATATGTCTTCTTCCTCCCTTAAATGTATCAGTCCCTTTCAAAAATGAAAAGAGAACAATAAGACAGTTTTGTAAACTTAACTGTCAAATCTAATAAGAATATCATTATAAGATTCCTAAGAATAGGAATTTTCAAGAGGCAAAAGTCTTAATTGTATTTTTATTTCTATCACTTGGCACATAAGATGCTTAATAAATATTGACTTGATATTTTTCTTCCCCATCTCCTCCCAGCAAAGAAAAAATGGCTGGATTAAGACTTATATCTCTTCAAGTCCAAGCTTGGTCATTCCATTTGTGTGTGTTTTCCATTTTAAATTATTAGTTTGTTTTGTTCTTTCCATTTACATTGTTGAGATGTGTGTATATTGTTTACCTTACTCTATTTCCTTTTGGATCTATTCATAGAAGTCTTCCCATGCTTCTTTCATATTGATAATTTCTTAGGGAACAGTGATAAGATACTAAATCACGTAGAAGATTTTGTTTTTCCAACTCCTCAGTTGTAGGGATCTAATTTTTTGCTTCTCCAAGGTAAAACCTGCTATCTATATTTTATTGTATATTAGACTCTTCTTCCTCTCCTCTCCTTCCCTTCCCCCATTTTTTATCTTCCTAAGGCCAGCTTTAGTTTCAGCTAGTCCATTGAGTCTGTTGATTCAGGGTCGGTGTTATAATACTGTAAAACACTTACAGATCATAAAATGAAATAAAAACAGAGGAGAATTCGTAGCAAAGAAATGTGATATTTAAAGATACTAATTTAAATAAAACAGTTACTCCTTTGCCCCAGCAGTCACCTCACCAACTTCTAGGTTTGAAAGGCATTTCTACAGGGCAGTGGAAATTTTGCTTAAAACTGTTGCCAACTTTAGGGGGTGGGAGGGGTGGTTGTGCCTTTTATCCCTCAGGCCAACAAGACCAAGCCTCCAAGTTCTTTTAAAGAAGCAACCTAGGGGCAGCCAATTAGTGTAGTAGAAAGAGCACGAGCCCTAAAATCAGGAGAACCTGAGTTCAAATGTGCCCTCAGACACTTAATACTTCCTGGCTATGTGACCCTGGGTAAGTTGCTTAACCCAAATCACTTAAGGGGAGGAAAAAAAAAAAAAAAAAGGCAACCCAGCTTCATAAAGCACCTTTACCATTTTAGTTATTTTCTTAGCATAATTTCAAATTCCTTTTAATAATAGATGAGCCAATTCACAATTCCACAATTATTTAACTTTTAAAGTTTTTAACATTTTTAAAAGCTAGTGAGTTTTTAGTTGGGAATACTACCATAACATTTTACATTAGAAAACAAAATCTCAGAAATACCAGTTTAAAAAATCATATTTCATTTGGTTCAAAACATTTCAATCTCTAGAAAATAAGCCAGGCATAAAAGTGTCCATACTGTTGTTAGGGAAAACAAGGTCTAAAGAAGACATGGATGTTCTTGGTTTTCCACTTTATCACTTCTCAACAGAGATCATAAGAAGAAATTTACAGGAACAAATATCAAAAATCCTTAATCATGATCTCATTGAAAGGAATGAGGTTTTTAATTGAATTCTTTATTTCAGTATTTGCTTTTACTGGCTACATTCATGGATTCTTCATATTGGGATTGACTTTTCTTTGCACTGGCCTCTCTGTCATAACTCTTGGAATACTAATGAATTTTATAGAAGAAATGGAATGGTTGAGACCTTTAAGAGTTGGTCAAAACACAACCCCAGACATATGTTGCATGATAGACACCAAATCTCCACCAGACCACAGAGTACAACCACAGGCTCTAGCTAGGTTTGAATATTATTCTTTTTTTTTTTCTAAGTAGAAACCTCAAAATATGCAGTATAATATTTTATGCAGCATACATGTTCTTGAAAAGTTACAGGTGTACATTTGATCAATGAAAATGCACCTGAAAAACCAGGTGCATATTACTTAAGAAAAACTTCCAAAGAATTCTGAGTATTGAAAATACTTATCTGCCAGTTTTTCTGTTTAAATTTGGAATTTTGGCATATCATTTTTAGGCATACTTCCAAATCTACATATCCAAGACTGTCAAGTGTGTGTGCTTGTTCCTCTTTCTCTTCAACCACCTCCTTCTCCCCCTCCCCCTCTCAAGTGTATCTATCTCTGAATTCCAAGATGAGATGGTCATTTACCCAAGAATTTCTGTTATTATTTTTGTGGCAATCATTTAATCCTTGTTGATGAAAATCAGATTCAAAATAGAAACTTTTGCTAATTCTTCCATAAATTCAAAATGGCATAGTTGTGATACTAATGACAACAATATACTCTGACATATTTTTGATTTGTAGTTGCTTAATAATGTATTCATGCCTACTGAACATTAGGTCACCGCCAAAGAAGCTAATAAGGATTCTCTTTAGTGTCATATCAACTAAATAATTCTTAAAACTATTATGGAAAAACTATCATTTTGGCAGTTTTGAAATTCATGACCTACTTTCAAAGCATTCTAAATATATAATCTTTATCCAATCATCTCTTGAAAACATTATACTTTATTATTTATCTCTTATAAAAACAAGCAAGAAAAAACTGAGAAGTCTTTTGTTAGCATGTATTTTTGAGTGAAAAAGAATAGTTTCTATGTTAGATTGGTGACTCTAGAGAAAAGACTGTTCAAAAATATATTTTTCATCTTACTGCTTTTCTAGCTACTTTGTACTTTCAATTCAGGATCATTTGGTGTAGCCAAATAATGTGTTGATAGTATTATGATTTTTAAACCCTTTAGTATTTTTTTCTTTTTTGGTTTAATATGTCTAGTTGAAATTGGTGATTTTTCTCAACTGGTGTTTTATTGTCTATTTAAAAGATTCTGGGATGCATAGAAATCTTTGAACATGTTTTGTGAAATTATTATTGTTCTTTGACATTGTAAATATTTTTTAATATTTCATTTGTCTTCTTCCCAGCCTCCTTTTGTGAAATCATATAGAATGTATGCTGTGTTAACATTCCTCATAATGGGACCTCTCACATTTTTTTTTTGTTCTTAATCATTTCTTTATGTTGGCTTTTATTTTTCTTTTCATTCTTTTTAAATTTTTTTATTTTTAATATTCATTTAAAATTTTTTTTAATTCCATATTCTCTCTCCTGCCTGCCTCAACCCTATCCATTGACAAGGGCAAGCAACATGATAACAATCATACATGAGAAATCAGCAACAAAAAAAAGGAAGAAAAAGTGAAAAAAAGTATGATTCAGTCTGCACTGAGTTCTAATTGCTGGGTTTATAAAACCTGCAAATCATTCACCCTTCCAGCTTTGTTGAGTTCCGAGGTGTATTATCCCTAACTTCTAGACCTAATAACACAGAATCATAAAATTTTAGAGACAGAGGTGCTTTTAGTATTTAAAATACTTTTTATCTAGAAGTAGATCTTTTTTATGATAATAGTCTGTGAAGTGTCCCAGTAATTTCTCATTTTTGCAGAATCTTCTATTTTGTCCATTTAATATATTTTTTCTTTAAAAACATACTACATTATTCTCAAGAGAATCTTGAAAAAAAAAAACTGAACATAAAATGTCAGTTTTTATTTCACATGTGTGGTTAATTTTTATTAATTTTATTGAGGGAGCATTTTATGCATCGTATCTTGAGAATGGGTATTTGTGACATTGTCATGGTGTTCATGTTATGTCTATCTTCATTATATCACCTGAAGACGAAATAGTAACTATGGTAAGAAATCATGAGAAACAAAAATCCAATGGGAAATTATAATTAAACATCCCCCCCATATTAGCTTATGCATAATATTTGTGTGAGGTTAATATGTGAATAGTTGGCCAAATTTAAAAGTCTCATTTTTCCTTTCTTTTTTGATATATCACTATTTAATTTCATCTTTACAACTATAAATTTTTAGAGTTGCTGAAGTTGGGGAACTAGTGGAAGAATCTCAAGTTCAAGAAATGACCTTAGATGAATGGAAAAACCTCCAAGAGCAAAATCGACCAAAGCCTGAATTCAACATCCGGAAGCCTGAATCTACTGTTCCTTCCAAAGCAGTGGTGATTCACAAGTCAAAATATAGAGATGATGTAAGCATTGCCTTTTAACTGTAGAGACAATTCTAATTTTTTTCATGTTGGGAAAAGGGCTTCCTTTTTTCTGACAAGTTAGCATTAATAGCATTTTATTCTCTTTTAAAAAATCACTTATAAATTCTTTAAAAAAAAAAAAAGATATCTGTTGGAGTCAGAGAGCTTAGGTTCAAATTCTGTCTTCAGTGTTTATCACCTATGTGACATTAGGCAAATCACTTACTTTTCTGAACTCTTAAGAGGGCTAGACTAGATGATTGCCAAGATTCCTTCTGCTTGAAATTCATCATACTCTGATTTTGTCCCTGCTTCCTAATTACACGAAAGCTCTCCCTTATATAACAAAGCATAAAAGAGAGGGGAAAAAAAAACAATTCATCAAAACCAAGTAATCAAGCTTGACAAATATGTATTGTCTGTATCCATCCCAGATATATTAAAAAAGACAAATCATCAAAGAGACATGTGACGACTCATATCTTCATTCTTTAAAATAACAAAGTTTTTTCTACTGAAATTTTGAATCATATAGCTCTATGAGATTTAACACATGCGGATGTGGATGTGAATACTTTCTATATATGTGGGGGCACAGAGAAGGGTGTGAGGAATAACCAGAATAGCCTTGCCCATAGTGTTTGTGGAAGGAAGTGACGTTGGAAAGACAGATTAGAATCAGATTATGGGAGACTCCAAATGACAAAAAGGCATAATATTTGATCATAAATCTAATAGGGAGTTACTGGAGTTTAAAGAAGTGGCAATGGTCAGATCTGTACTTTAGGAAAATTAACTTTTTTACTAGGGCAGCTAGATGATACAGTGGCTAAGAGCACCACCAGTTCTGGAGTCAGGAACACAAGATCCTGCCTCAGATACTTGTTGGCTTTGTGGCCCCTAGAGAAATGAAATAGAAAGGAATGGATGGGATGGTAGTAAAGAACAACAGAAAAGAGGAACTGACCTCTCTTGTGAAAGGATCCCTGGGAATGAAAAGGATAGAACAAAAATAATAGGAAATTGGTAATATTAACAAATCTCTTCAAGTTATAGTTTCTATTGACTGCAATTCTGGAGTGACGTAATAGTAGATCACGTTATTCAGTATTTTATTTTTTTTGCCGAGGCAATTGGAGTTAAGTGACTTGCCCAGGGTCACACAGCTAAGATGTGTTAAGTGTCTGAGGCTAGATTTGAACTCCGGTCCTCCTGACTTTAGGGCTGGTGCTGTATCTACTATGCCACCTAGCTGCCCTCAGTATTAAGTATTTATTAAATAACTTCTTAAATAAAGTATACTTATAGCAATAATATATATTAAATTTATAGCATATACTTAAAACAATATAAATAGGAAATAACTTCAAAAAAATTTTAAGATAGGAATTGAAATATTTAGATGATATAAATGTACATGGATATTTAATGACAGGTTAGGGGGAAACAAAGGGAAATTGCAATATTGTATTATTTGTAATGCAAATAAATTGTATTATAATTTATTTCTTAATTAAAATAGCAATAAAAAAGATTCAAGATATAATAATTGTACAAACTGTACAGATACTTTTTTGAAAATTCATGCAATTTTCACTCTTTTTGTAGTTTGCATTTTATTTTGTTTCTCTTTTTACTGCTTCAGTTTTGATTTTCTTGTGTGGCACAATAATTAAATCCAATATTTAACATTTTTTGAAATATATTGGACTACTTAAGGGAAGGCATGGTGGGAAGGGGGGAAAATTGGAACACAAGGTTTTGCAAGGGCTAATGTTGAAGAATTTTCCATGCGTGTTTTGAAAAATAAAAAGCTTTAAGAAAGAAAGAAAATCTCATACATAATGTAATTGTTTTGCTTAATGTGATACAATTAGATTAATTTGAAGGTGTTAACTTTTTACCCCTTTGATACCTTTTAGATGATAAAGGATGACTATGAGGATGACACCCATGTTTTCAGAAAAGCAGCCAATGACATCACATCCCAGTTGGAGATTAATTTTGGTAATCTGCCTCGTCCTGGACGTGGAAGCAGAGGTGGTACACGAGGTCGAGGAAGAATCAGGAGGGTGGAAGAATCTGGATCAAGACCAGAAGTTGTGGTAGGTGTTCTGGTGTTCTGTTAATTTAACAAGTACTGAATTATTTTGTAAAGCTAGTGAAAAGATGGGGGTTGATTAACATTTCAGTTTGTGTGTTTGTGTTTGTGTGTGTGTGTGTGTGTGTGTATAGCTCAACTACTTAATTAAAATAGTGATAAATCCTTTAATATCTCCAAGTTATCTTTACATTTTGTACCTTTTTTTTCTTTCCTATTTCCTGACGTTTCAATGTATAAAAAGAAGGCACCAGATGTGATTCAAACTGTATTTTCATGTGCCTGATAATAATTTCAGCCCTAGTTATAGGAAGTCCAAGAATTATTGAAGAATTAAAACTCATTCCTTTCTCAAATTAAATGAAAACCTCCAGCTTGATTAGCAAATCATGTTAGCTAGAGTATTCTTACTGATAAATAAGTTAATGGTTACTATGATGAATAGCTTCTGTTATGTTACAGTGCCACCTTGTGGGTATCTTGCAATATAATTTATGAACTTTCACCGTGCTAACTGATATATTAATTATAGACTATAAAACATATTACCAATTTTTTGACAATGTTTGAGTAAAAGAAGAGAGGTATTAAAGTTAATCATAAGATCCCAATTGGAAATCTAGTATCCAAATGAAAAATGTTTCCTTTGATGTGACAATCATTTTCGGTACTAAATAATTTTGAATCTTAGAATTAGAAAAACTTTAATTAAAAATCAGCAAGCCTAATTTCCCACCTAATCCCAGAATCCTCTCATATATCACTAAATTATTTAGCATTTGCTTGAATATAATTATTTTACTGGTTAGGTAGTTAACAAGTATCTTGGAGCAAAGCATTGAGCATTTTTAATTGCACTGTGAATAAATGTACAAATGACCTTAGATAAAAATGTATGTTTTTTTATTGAATTAAATTTACCTGCAGGCATCATTTTTTGTCTTCTGTAGCTGCAAAAGTAAGTTTTATCTCTGGTCCTTGGGGTAGCCCTTTAAGCATTTAAAGAGAACTATCATGCTTTCTTCCTCAGTCTTTGCCCAGTAGTTCTGTTTCCAAATACTTCATCCACCCATCCCCAATTCCTTTTTTTTTTTTTTCTTGTGATGACATAATTACAAGTCCTCTCATCATTCTGTTTTCCTTTGATATATTGACTTGTACACAAGTGCCAGCCTGAACTGGCTCATGAGAAGATTGTTAAATTTGTGGTATGGACATTTATTACCATGGAAATACCCAAACGCTACAAAGAATGGCTTGAATATGTTTTGTTTTTTTGTGTTGACTTCTAGACTCTTCTTCAGCAGCAGTGATAAAAACATAAAATAGTAGCTTCACGACCTTTATTTTTTGCCCAATACTCTGCCATCTATTGTTTGTTATTATCTTAGTTTTGTAGTACCTGTGATTTAAATGATTATACTATCTTGATGATTACTTGTAGGGAATGTTGTAGAAAAGGTTTCTGAGTTATATAATTGGTACGGAATGGTCTTCGATGTGTTTTCTAATTCTTAGTCTGTACTAAAAAAAAAATAAAAATAAAAAAAATCCCCTTAGTCTTACTTTTTCACCATCAAGTTCTCTTTCTTATCATTTAAAATATCCCTTTTCTGAAATTTAGATTTTTTCCCATTTGCCAAGTACTGTGGCACCTCTTTAGTTTGCTATAACAGCTCAGAAATTTCCAATGAAGGTTTAGCAATTACAACTTTTAGTTTGGAGTCAGACAAATTGAACTTATTGACTTTATGTACCAGAATGTTCTCCCTAAAGTTTGTTTATTCATGTTTTAAGTGAGATCATGTTATCTTACTTTGGAATCCTATTATATGGTGATAATTTTTGTGTTTCTCCTTGAAATAAAAGTAAAATTAAGATTTACAAAAGTCCATCAGTCAGTAAGCAGTAAGGACTTTCTTTGCAACAAATACTGTATTAAATGTTGGGAATTCAAAGAAAAAAAAAGAAAAAAAGCCCAGACTCCCCCCCAAAAAATAACCTCTTAGTTCTGTCCATGCTAATTAGGATTCAAATTCAAAAGGATACCAATGTGTTATTGAGCTTTACCTCACTGGGCTTCATTTTTTGAACAAGATTGTCTTTTGGACCTCTTATAGCTCAAATATTTTGATATTTTGTAGTTTAGACCTTTTCTTGATCCCAATATAATTATCTTTATTAGCTTGTATTTATAGCAATCCCAAGGTTTATTCTGATCTTTTTTCCCCCTGACTTTTAAATAGGATTTTGCCAAGCCTCTTATTCATTCTCTATGGCCTTTTCTTTTATAGGTCTTTTAAAACTGAGTCAATTAAGTACTTTCCGGAATCATATTCTACATCACTAGAATGGTTTTTTAATTTTTATTTTTTTGAGGGCTGCTTATTTTTCTTGAATTAACTTCTCTGCTATAGTCTTAGAATTCTTTCTTAAAAGCATTTGATGCTTTTAAAAACATTGCTGTCACTTCCAGTGAGAGTCTATAGAATGCTCTTAGAAAATAGAAGTATACAAAAGAACTAAAATAGGGATCACATCCAACAATGTCACGTTCCATAACTTTTATCTACCAAACATTCAGGGTGTTTTTCAAGTGTGAGACACTCTTTTTGGTGGAAGGAATAATTGTTTGAATGGGAAGAAGGACAGAATTGATGGAAAAGCTTGGGAGAAGAGAGATTTTTTTCTTTCCTTGATCCATGTGGTTTCAGGCCTTCTTTAATGTGAAACAAGCACACAAAAGATTTTGGAAAGTTGCAGTCATATGTGAAGGAGTTGGTACTTGAACAGGTCTGGGATTTCCCAAAGTTTTTTACTTTTTCTCTCTGTCTTTTTTCCCTAAAGAGTCTGGAGGATCTGTTACTTAGATTTTGTATCAACTCTGCCTCTCTTGTAGAAGCTTGCATGGAGGAAGAACCACTCACTCTCCCAGAGAGGAGAGTCTCCACTTAAGCAGCAACACACAAAATGCCTCTGGCTTTTGAGTATTCAAAGTTACTGGATTTGATTTCTTTCATTGCTGTGAATTTCTTTTGGCACTGGAATCATGGATTCTTAACTTCTCATCTCCTTCTTCTCCCCCTGCCCTTTTCTATTCAGCTATTGGAAAAAAAACTGAAGTCATATTTCTGGAGAAGTTTCTCTACTTGTTCTTTCTTTATACTTGGATCTATTTTTATAAAAGTTTTCATGTTGTGTGCATATACATATAAAGTTTAAATCCTCTCTACTTTGTACATTTTATTTCTTAGATGTCCATTATGAATAAACACATTTTACATATGTTCCAGGTGGCTGAGACCAGGAATAACTAATACTTGTTTTAGAATTTACAAGTCATTGGAATGTGTTCCTCTTGATTAGATAAAGGACAACATGCTAATTTTGAGAAAATTTCTTTTTGTTTTATAGACACAGATCATTGCTCCAAACCCAGATGACCCTGAAGACTTTCCTGCTTTAGCTTGAAAGAGCCCTCGTTTAACAGCATCATAAAGTAGCTTTGGCACAGCTATGGGAAAAAAAAAAAAAAGACTTTCCTTGCTATGGGGAAGAGGGATAGTCTGAATCTATGAAAACAATAGAAGTTGCTTTTTTCCCCTTGTAGTGTGAACTTGTTGCACTTTTTGATTTGGGAGTTTGAGGTAGGTGCAATCCAGAGATTCCTAGAGCATGAGGTTCTGGGGTCATTAAGAACCTTCTGCAAGAAGGTGAAGGGATGATGATCATTGTTATACTCAAGGGATTTCAAATAAAGTTCAAGAATGATGTTTAAGATGTGTATATAGAGAATATATTGAAAATTTTTCACCAAACTAAGAGTAATTATCAGCTATAAATTATAATAGTCCATTGTTCAGGCTACAAAAAGCCCTATAGATACTTGAAGGTTTATTTCCCTTCAATATTAAATTATATATATAACTTGGACAAACTTAAATAGAAATAGAGACCAAAAAAAAATAATAATAAAATACAATTAAATTAATGGTTTTTCTTATGTATTTGTAAATGTTATATCTCCTAAATGTGTTTTAGTTTTTTTTCTTTTTCATTTGCCAAGTTAACTTAAAATTCTACCCTAAAAGACACTTTAAATTTTCTATTATGCAAATATTGGTCACTACCTCATGACATGCCAAATTTTCAAAGAGGTCAGAGATGTTTGGGCAGAAGGGAGGAAAAAGACCAAACCCAAGTAGGCTGTAGCTTTTAACAGTGCCTTGATTCATGTGGTATTTTCAATAATGTTATGTCTTGAAAGCCAAGAAAATGTACTTAATGCACAAATGAAAATGTTTGCATGGTCTCTAGTCTGAGGAAAAGTAAGTTTGATGTGTGTGTGTGTGCACGCGCACACACATACATAGATGCCTGCAAAAAAAAGGGGGAAAGGAAAAGGAGATGATAAAGGAGAAAATAGTTGTGATAGTTTTTGCTCCCTCTATATATAGTTTTATTGCTGCCTACAGAAGATGGGAAAATCATTACTTGCTACTGTCTCCCAGATTCCTTTATCCTGCTCCCTTTCATAAAATTCAGCAAGATTCATTAATGTTTTTGCCATAACAGGGAAGAATCTGAATGAAACTACTTCATATTTCCCTTTATTCTACAGCATTATATAGATAAAAAGAAGAGGATATCAAATTTCTATTCAGTAAACAAAAGATACTGTATGGAGCCATAACAAAATTCAATTATTCAGAATGTTTTAAAATGATAACATAGATCACCTATTTTTAGTCCCTAGATATCAAAATATTTATTTCCTCCATTTGGTAAACCCACAAAATGACTGTTAAGATGAAATAAAAAAAATCTAGAAAGATGAATGTCCCATTCTGGATTATCCATTATCAATAATCTTGTGGGAACAGTACTATTCCCATTCATAAAGTTGTCATAATAACTTTTCTCTCCTTGCCTTGTCTCAGAAATGACTGAAAAAGCCCTGTGGATGTAGGTTACATGTGCTCACCTACTTGACCTCCATTTAGCCAAAATGCTGTATGTTTTTCAAACCTTAAAATGCTGTACCATGCAGCTTTTTCTCAGATGGCATACTTTGCCCATAGCCTTGGAACAAATGTAATTTGAGGGAATCGTGCTTTTCAAACATGCCTGTTGTCTCAGACTTTTTTCATGTATTCTGTTAAACTAGGGCTAGCCAGCTGGGTATGTAAACAAGAATTATATGTATACGATGGCTTTGTTAACTGTTTTAATTTTCTAGTCTACTATGAGGAACTGTCTAGTTCCCAGGGAAAATCGGAAAGCAGGGAAATTTTTATTCATTACTTTATTGTAGCAGTAGAGGATGAGTCTATGGGGAGGAATAAGAATTTAGCTGTATATACTTGTCATAATTTTTTTTAGCCTCTACGTGGGTTTGAAAACAGATCTGTCACTTGCCAACCTATTTCTAGGGCAGCTGGTAATAAGTTTTTCTTTTTACAACACAGGAAAGAGGCAGAGTTTCCCAGGAGGCATATCATTGGATACTGTCATGTCTGTCTACTTCCTAAAATAGTTTTTTCAATAAGATCAAAGTGATCTAGAAGCCCTTCAGGCTTTTAAAATTTGTAGCAATAGAATTTAAAAGTACACTAAAAAAACGGATGGTTTGGATTTAAAATAAGTGGAAAAACTGTAATCTAGATCAAGGGTGCTTTACATAGGGACCCTGAATTTTTTTCTTTTGATAACTTTTCAATGTGATTAGTTTCCTTTGTGATCATTCTGAGAAGTCCATTACACTAAATTTGGAAACCCCAGGTCTTGATTTCTCGTGTATATATTTATATAAATAAAGCTTAATAATTATTGCTTGTTGACTGACCACAATCTAGTTTCTTTTTAAGAGTACTGAATATTTGAGTTATATAACTTCTGGTCATTAAGGGTGGACCAATTATTTTTTCTATATGAAAATGGTTCATAGATTAATTTCCAAGAAATAACTAGTAATTGGGTTAGATATGTCTTTACTTTTCAAAATTTGATACAGTAAAAAAGCAGTGTGACCTGTAACAGGTGAGACCGACAGATGTATTTGCTCAGTAATGCCATCTGAACTGACACGCCTAATGTTAAAACAGTGATTTTATTTGATAAATCTGTTGTAGTAATGAATTACTTATGATCCCATACATATAGAAACACCATGTTTATCTGTTTCTTGGATTTGTTAATATAAAATTACTTGATAATCAGTGAGAACCGTTGTGAGAACATGTATCTGTTTCTTCTCAGCATTATGAAGAATATTTTCTGAGGTCAATTTTCAAGTGATATCAAGCTGATTTCTCCTCCCTAAATCCAACTTTTTTTTTTTTTTTTTTTTTTCCCCTTAACTACAATTGCCACTTTGGTAATGGGAGGCAAGTGGTTGAATCTTACTGTTGATTGTTTGTGTGTACTACTAAGAATGTGTCACAAGTAGCCTACATTTTATGGAACTGGGAACATCTGAAGAACCACATGGTGGGTCTGAATTTGAATTGTAGATAAGCTACTTTCTCAAGAGCACTTTCATGCTACAATTCCACTTTCAAGTGTTTATAGTCCCATTTCTGCTCATGTTTGTATCAGAAGCTGCTGAAATGCTTAAAAAAAAAACTAAATTGGCAAACAAGATACCATATTTAAGAATGTTCCAAGCCATCCTACTTTGAATGGATTTATTAAACTTTTAATTCATTTATGCAAACCTTGCCATATTTTGTTTCACTTTATCAACTGGGGATGATTGATATATTTACACAGTATACCAATGTGTTAATGTGGTCAGTCTTAAATCTGCAAGACACAAAACTTTGGAAAATGTCAGTTTCTGGAGACTTCTCAATATCCCTGATTTCAAACTTTGCCATTTTCACAATTTTGTGGCCAGTTTTTGGTGGAGTCTTTTAAAATTTACCTCCCTAGGACAACTTTTTGTTAAAATCATGGTCTCTGAAATTCCAGCTCGGGGATTTAGGTCTCAAGTACAAAAACATAAGCAAATAAAATATAAATAGCAGTGGACCTATCCTGCTAACAGTAGTAGTTACTCACTACTAAAAATGAGCTGCTATTCAAATTTCCTTTTCACAGGATGATTTCAAGATTGTCTCCAAGGGTTAGTCTGAGACGGGGAATTTGTCTCATCTACTTAGAAGGGGCACTAGAATTAATATTATTTGATCACAGGGGCCCAGTGCTACCTTTGATCATTCATTCATATCATAAATTTTCACTTAGTAGGTGAGAACTTGGCATGATAGCTACCAACAATTGAAAGATGGCAGCTTAAAAAGCCACTATTACTTCCTACTCATTTCATCCAATCTCACCTCAGATTAAGTGCAGGAGAAGGGGGGAGGGAAAGAAGGAACCCAACAAACCTCTCACTTGAAAAACTCATGATGCTTGGCCAAGTTGTTTTTATTGTCCTTAATCCAAGTAATAAAATCCTCAGAAAGTCCTGTCAGAAATACGTATGAAAACTTATGGCCAAGGAAATAATACCCAGTGCTAGGCAATAAGTACTCCATTAGAACAGTTCCGAGTTTTTCCTGTCACTAAGAATGACTATTGTAACAGGCCCTTTAACTCTCAAACTTCCCCAACAAATGATCCATTTGATAATTTTAAATATCTTAACACAATCTCATGTAATTTTAATTTTATCAAAAAAAGACAGAACATCTCTGATAATCACTTTTAAAATAGTATAAATTTGGGGCAGGTAGGTGGCGCAGTGGAATAGAGCACCAGCCTTGAATTCAGGAGGACCAGAGTTCAAATCTGGTCTCAGACACTTAACACTTCCTATTGTGTAACCCTGAGCAAGTCACAGCCTCAGGAAAAAATATATTTTCTATCAGTTTACAAATGTTACAACATTGTAAAGTAGCTATATAATAATATCTCTATACATACACACAAAATTGTAGGTATTGATACTATACATAACCTGGGGGGGAGGGGGAGAATTTCAACTAGACACTGAATGAAATCGAGATTTGTGTGTTGCGTTAACAGGAAAATATATTCCTGAAGGACATAACAGAGTCAAGGATACCTGAATGACAAAAGATTTAACATCATCTAATAACTTAAAAATCAGCTATTGCATAAATGTCTGGAAAATAGCATTCTATCACAGCTGATTAAAAATATAACTACTTTTTAATCTTCCTCAAACCAAGAGCACTGACCAAAACTGGCCTAAGTTTCTGACAGTATTCAAATGATGAGTTGGCAAGTAAAACGCAAATGAGGTCATTTATTTCATCTGAAAAATAGCCAAAAAGTGTTCCATTAACCTGACATTCAAACTAATTTTTTTTCATTCCTAAATTAGTGGGGTGATCAATCTTTAAGTGTTTGAGAAACTTTGTCATTGATTGGGAAAGCATGGGATGAGAAATATAAATGTAAAAATGGCAGATAGCTATGAAAAATGTTATTAAAAATAAATTCCTAATATTCCCCCAAGAACTTGTTTCATGTGTTATTTCATTTCCCCTTTAATGTATTTAATAAAATATTTTAAAATAACATCTTCAGTTACAAATGGGAAGGACTTTTTCAACCTTTATTCAGTCCAATTAATAAGGAACATCAATTTTGAGCAGCTACCTTGGAGATAATTTAACTCCTAAATAGTTTGCCCAAGGTTACACAGAAATTATGTTGGCTAAGCTGATGTTCAAGCCTAAATTTTCTGACTACATCCAGCTCTTTCTCCTAAACCAGTGTACATTCAAGAAGTGCCTGAGTTTTGAGTCTTAAGAAACACTGTCCTTTCTCACACTTGAAAGCACATTGATCAAATATTGGCATTGCATTGCATTGATTTTCATTGAATCACCATCGTTTCCTGATGTCCATGAGCCAAATATGTTTCTTCTATTAGAATATCTGTGTACTAAACATCTCATCTTCCCATAATCAAGCCAGACCATCTGGATGACACCAGAGGTTGCTTGTGCATCCAGAGTGGGCCAAGACCGAATGTATGTTTTAGAAAAGCAATGCCAAATAAAATATAATTCTTTTCCACTGCTGATTTGATTCTAGTTGTGTGTCTCTATACTACACACATCATCAAGAGTATGCTATATTTGAGCAAGGGAGACAAAGCATAGTATAGAGTGAGTCAGGGGACATTATCTAATATTGTTAACCACTCAGCAGTATTGGTCAAGTCATATAACATTTGTTTTTTCCCTTTGTATAAGAGTAAGCCTAAATGATTTCTAAGTTAGCTTAAATGATATGTAAAACACTTTCTACCCAGTTTGTGATTTTATGATTGACCCTTAAGTATTTCTATTAATCTGAATTATTTCCTAAGAGGAAAAGATCACTTATATTACTTGATGCCAGAATGGCAAGTGTTCACCACAGGATCTTACTTCAATAACTTCCTCAGTGTAAGATGCTTCCTGTTCTTACTACCTCAGGAAAATGATTTGTGACCAAGGTTACAGTTTTTGATAATCGGTAACGCAATTTTAAATTAAGAAAATAACGCAGCAGTTTCTGGTTAATAGTTTTAATTGTACATTATCTTAGGCAATTTTCACTATTGAACATTTTATATAAAAATTAAAATTCACAAGATTTTCAAATGAGACAATACTTATTAAACTAGCTAGTTTCCAAGACATTATGAAGCTTTACCTGAAAAAAATACCTTAAGTAAAATAAACATTCGCTCTACCAGTTCCCTCCGATTTAAAAAATGAATAGAAATGTACATTTCAATTAAAAAAAAAAATCAAGACAATGGTTAAATAAGTACTGATTAATCAGTTACACTTGAAAACTTTTTATAACCTATATATGAGTGCACATTTAGATAAAAGTCTGCAAATTATTAATATAAAATTGCAGTACTCAAATCAGATGAACTGAGCTGCTGTCAATATTTTTCCCTCTCTATGAAGTGGAAATAATTTTCTATAAACTTTTAGGTGTCCAGTCTTTAAAAACACATCTGCAGCATTTCCATTTAGCAATATGGAGAATACAAATATCTGGAGAGAAGGGGTGGGAGAAATAACCCCACTCATTATTTGGTGAGAAATAATTTTCATTATGAAAGAGTAAAGAAATAAAACACTCATCAAGGTCATGCTAAGCAACAATTATTTTTTAAAAAGCTTTTAATAAAATTTAACGGGCATGGGGAAGGGGAAGGGAGATATGGTATGAGAAAGGATATATGAAAATAGAAATTGAAACTTTTTCACAAACTTCTTTTCAGGAAATAGCTTGTTGCCCATAGAGAAAATGTAAATCAAACGAAAGGCATTATCTTTTGGGCCTTCCTTATAGGAGAATGTTCTCCCAAGAAAGCAACAGCTCCACAGTGAGCATCACAGTGGATCGTACTTCAGTCTCAAATGTTAACCCCAATCATTCTGATGGGGAAATTGACTCCTAACTAAAACATGGAGGAAAGAATCGAGGTAGAAATTTTGGAAAAAATTTCCCAGGAAATTCCCCATAGGAAGGGGGGGAGTAAGTTAGTGTTAAATTTTAGGATTACGCAATTGTGAAGTTTAGGAGAGCAACCACACTGGTGGACAAGAAAGGCTACTTGTTGTACTGAGGCAATGCTTGGTGAATCCATTATTCACAGGTAGGTTAAAAAAATACTTTCTAAAATTTTAAACCTGGCTGATAAATTGAATCTATCTATAATCTTCCTTTTTGGCTTTATAGGTTTGTTTTTTAAACTTTCTTCACTTCCTATAGGCATTTTTTTTTTTAACATTTCACTGATTTAGAGGGGGTTTTTTGTTGTTGTTGTTGTTTTCCAGAAAAGGAAGAGATAATGAAAGTTACTTTCATACTCAAAATAAGTCAGATATACATTTCTATTTTTGAAAACTTCTTTTAAATATCATTATCTCAGTCCCAAAGATTAAAGATGTACTAAAAATATTTTAACTTGTTTAATCATGAAAATGCAGAGTGGCCAAGACAAATCTAGTAATGCTGAGTGTACTTTTGGTTTGGTTTTTTTTGGGGGGGTGGAGGTGGGAGAGATGATGTTATTGAATTTCATCATGGTACAAGAGCAACACATGGGGAATTTCCTTGACCAATACAAAGTGGCATGTCTTCTTCAACTTAGGTTCTTTTTGAAATGCCAAAGTTATCAATAAGTTAATAAACTTACTCAGAATAAGTACATAATAAAGATTGGACTTGAATCGAGATGCTATTTCTGTGGCTAGTTTTCTAACCACTTCTTTAGGGCACTATATCCTTTGATTAGGAAATTAATTTTATCTGACAACTCTAAGTAATGCTTCTATAAAATGGGCTCTGAGTAAGAAACCTTAGAAGAACAATTTGGTTATATTTTTGGAGATCAAAAAGCAAAAATAAAAAAGCAAAACACTGACTTCTAACAACAGGAATCTTTCCAGCAGCCATACCCAGATGCTTCTTAATCCCAAAATATGTCCTTCTCCCTCCACTCCCACCCACATGCTCTGTCGGCTGTTTTATTTGGCACATACCAGCTCAAGTCACTGAGGGCGGGCCAACAAAGAAATTCTTTTTAACCAAACTCAGACTTCCTATAACTAATTTTGGTATGAACAAAGCAGATGAACCTAAAATATGAGGGAGGAAAATCCTGACATTTAAAATGGTTAGAATTTCAAGAAAGGCTGAGTTGAGTTGCCATCATGTGATGGCAATTTGGAGGCTGAAATTTATGGTAGAAACATTTCAGCCAAGATTTCGCCAAAAAAGGAAAAAAAGAATTGTCTTAACTAGTCTTGGAAACAAGTTGCTCATTTTGGAGTGATGGAGAGTAAGAGATTTTCCCATTTTGTTTTAAAAGGCCTAGTTGAATATGGAAACTATGTTTTAGATTTGTTTGATTATATATGTGATTATTAATAGAGGAAAGTATTTAAAGAAATGAAAGTCAGAATAAAAAAAAAACAGACCTGAGAATTGGAGGCTTAATTTTATATTTGTTTTTTATAATTGTGTGCTTCTCTCCTCTCCCCTCCCCCACCATCATACAGCAGAAAAGTTTTTCCCCCATTTGGCCTACAGAGGAGAACCCTCTAAAGGTACAAGGGGAAATGACTCTATCTCTAGTATAATAGTTAAAGTCCTAGCAGCCACAGTTTCTAGTACTACCCTCAAATCTTTAGGATTATTTTGTGCTAAACTGCAGGAACCTATGTCAGCTATCATTATCAGTATGTTATATGAAAGAATTAACCTTTTGCCCCCCAAATGAAGCCACTGCTCTAAAGTTTTGTTGTTGTTGTTGTTGTTGTTTTTTTGCACTTACAGGCTATAATTACAATCATCCTTCAGGCCTAGTAGGGCCTTTTTTTTTTTCTTTTAACAACAGCTCTTAAAAAATAAATTAGGTATAAAAATAAACATGGCTGACATTTATTCTATGCATTTGTTTTATATTATAAAAGTACCCATTCTCTACAAGATTTCAATGGTCCAACTTCTCAAACTGGATTGCCTGAAACTGGTCTAGTGAAGTAACAATTATACACTTCATTTCATGTTCATGTGGAAAAGAAATATATGTGAATTCAGGATACTCAAATATTCTTTGCCATTGGGCCCCCACTGCTATAAGATACATCAAGTTTTAAATTAAATTTCTGTAAATTTTTGTCATTTAATATTCACAGAATCTACTCTGCTTCGTTAGTTTGAAGGCACTATACAAAGAGTTACATTTTTGTATACCCTAAATAAAGGCAATAAGTGAAGTCTCCATATTTACTAATAACTGAAATCCATAGATGCAAGTAATACATAGTTTGAAACTAAGGAGATCAGATAAGGAAAAAAAGCAAGAGCAGAATTCAATTAAAGCAGTACCGTAAGAAAAATTTAAATCACTTGGCAATTTTTGTTTTGTATAGGGAAAGAAGCCACAGTATTCTTTTTTTTCTTTTTTTTTTTTTTTTTAAAGAAAAGTTTTCTGTTTATATTATTGGGCAACAAAACAGTAACCTTTCAACAGAGCACTATATACTTACTAAATGGTCTTAAAAATGAGAAATGAAGTTATGCAGCATTTGTACTATTTGAAACCAGTTGTCCTTCTTGACCTTCTAAAGCAATGATCATATTCTGTCTCTAGTTTTCAAATATTCTCTGAAATAATCACTTTGTACCAAAACACATAACAGTGTTTAAATACAGTTACTAGTAAAACACTTTTTGGTGGAAACCAAGCAGTTTGGTGGTATTTGGCTAATTACCATGAAATCAAATTATAGCAAATTAAGAAAAAATACACTTTCAATAAAGCAGTTTCCTTTTACATCTTAATAGAAGATAGCAAAGACAAACAGAAAAATATACAGAAGCTTGCCTTGGATGCTCCTTTCCTTTGGAGGCCAAGAGCTAAAAATGATTGCCATCACAATTTATACACATGCACCAAACAGACTCTTGGACCCTCTTGACAATAGAGGGCTTCATATTTACACCTGAGACTAAATTTACAATACATGACTTTTGTTTGTTTGCCACTTCAGATATTTCTTTACAGAGATTTGAGTTCTCCATCAAATCACTGGCTTCAAAACTCAATAGTATGAATAAATTCAACGAATTGAACTCTTGAGTACATTTTCTTCATTGACCAAGTCTCTTACTGGAAGCAATTAATTTTTTTTTTTTTTTTGGCTTTTTGTTTGGTTTTCAAACAAATTGTGCTGGGTCCTATAGTTTTCCTTTTTCTAGAAGATTCCTTCAGTTCCGGCCACATTTTTATTTTATAAACTTAACGCAAGACTGCTCTAGTCCTTGGAATGGAGTGGCTACTGGGGAAACAAAACAAAACAAAACAGGCTATTTAAAATGTGTAAAAATGTCCTATATTCATATTACTGGTCCAAAGACAAAAATGATACACAACATTCTAATAAAAACATTTTTGCCAATACATGCTAAAAAATATCACAACATAATCTTAAATTTTACAATGTTAAGTGTTATAACTAATGTTTTTAAGAAACTTTTTTAATGTGGTACAATTATTAAGCATAAAAGAACAGACAAGTGATTCAATTCTGGAAGAAAAAAGCATCTGTTATCATCTGTAAAGTATCAGGTAATCAAAATGCCATAATTTGTATAATAAACACATTTGATACAAAGCATTTTTTTTGTTTGTTTACTTCCCTCTTAGGAACTAGACTATGAGAAAAGAGAAACTGATATTTTTGTCATATCTGACTCTTTGTGACCTCATCTGAGATTCTGGCAAAGATATGGTTTTGGTTTGTAATTTCTTTTTCCAGCTTATTTTACAGAAGAGAAAACTGAGGCAGACAGGGTTTAGTGACTTGCCCTATGACATACAGCTAAGTAAGTGTCCAAGATTTGAACTTAGGTCTTCTTGAATTCATGTCCAGCACTCTATATCCACTAAGCCACCTTAACTACTCCAGTAAGACTAATTAAAAACTATTTAAAAGACAGAATTAGGAAATGGAAAAAGACTGATAGCAAATCAAAGAACACATCTCCCTTTCTTGTGAAGTAGTATTTGGATACTCTACCATTAGTGAAATCCACTCTCATTATGGAAAGATAGAGAGGTCTAATCTGGACACACTATAAAGAAAAATTACATCTCAAAATGTTGTAGATTGTTCTAATTCCTCTTAAGTGTGCAACACAATAAAAGTTAAAAAAAAAAAAGGGGGGGGGAATGAGAAGGAAACAAAAGAAAAGTTGTAAAAAGCAAATGCTTTAACAGGATCAGTTTAAAGTTCAAATCCTGTCAATGAAAAAAAAACATTCTGGATGACTGCCATCACTGATTAATATTCTAATTTCCACTAGAATAGTTTTTTAAAATTTAATTTGCTTAAATTCCATAGTCTCATGTTGGGTCTAAATTGTCAGATTTATTAGTAGAGTTAACTTTAACAAGATGATCTACTGATTTTGCCAAGTAACCATATCCAATATTCATTACCTCTTGCCACTGGAAAAAAACAATAGTCAACAAGCTAATGATATTGGGATTGTTACAACCAGATGCACTTTGACATCTAATTGGAATAGCCAGAAATTCTAAAGTTTCAGAAGCCATGGTACTCAAGAGATTTATATCTGAGATCCTGCCACCACAAGGCAAAAAACCCCCAAAGAACAATAGTAGTGACAATGAAGGAAATGTCATAACTAGGAAGTCTTTTGGTAAAGAAATCTAAAAATTGAAACATTTCCAAAAGAATAACTATTTAAATTTTATAACCAACAGGATTTAGGTCATTTTCTTTATTATAGCAAATATGTAAAATTACATAGATTAATCAGGATAACCTAGGTTATTTTGTTTTTGACACATCCTGGTTGACTCTATGAACGTCAATTAATTTCTCAGTATCCTAGGTACTCTCTAAGGTAAGAAACTGAAGACAAGGTATATGGTAGAAAGTTTTCTTACTAAGAGTTCCCTACACTAATAAAATCATAGACAATCTGAGTGAATAAGCTAACAAGCAAAAGCTAGAGGTAAATAAATACTATGATGACCTGAAAAGGCAGGTGTTAAAAGAAATAACAAAAATAGTCTTATAGTAGAACTGAATGAATTTGGACATAGAATGGCTTCCCAGGAAAAAGTGATGCCTGACTATGAAGACCTTGTAAAGAAAAGGATTATTTAAACAGAAGATCTACTTGAGAATCAAAATGAAAACAAGATGATGAAATAAGATTCCTGAAAACAGTGAAAGCACTACAAGAGGTGATCTGCACTAAAAAAAAAGAAAATCAGTGTGAAAATTCTATTCATTTCCTAATGAAAACTGAAACAGATAAATCCTATGTAACTAGCTAATAAATGGATTTAAACATTCTTGCATATCAAGAATCAATATTTTATCACTTTCATTCTGAAGATGCAGTGAATAGAAAAGCATGTGACTCATGTCCAACCTAACACTTCCAAGTCAATTGACTGTTGGTAAATCTGTTGACTTGCCACTGATCAAGGCAGGATTTAAATGTCATTTCCCTCCATTTAAATTGCTGTAGTTTATCAGAAGCTTGTGGCAAAAGCTTTTTACAGCTGTAAATATATGGGTGTGTATACCCATCTTTCTATTGTTCATGCTTGAAATGTTAAACATGGTGGGATTTCCTCTAGGATGATGCATAAGTAAAGAGGGAGCCTGGCTAACACATATGCTTTTTTTCTTCTCCCAAACATAACTGATAATTCTTAATCAATTTGGCAAAGAAGCTCTCCAGAGTTGTAGGATTCTGCAACCTGAACAAAGCCAATGGGAAATCATTTTGTGAATTTCAATGAGAGTGTTTATGGAACATCTGAGCAGGAAAACCACTTCATAAATAGAAGCAAATAAATGACAGAATTACCATGTAAGTAGAGCACTCCTGGATATCATAGATATTGATATGCATACCAAGAGAAAGCCTCAAAGACAGAACTATCAGTATAAATTTCAGGTCCTGAGGAAGCTACCTAAAAACCCCAGGAGAACAGGGTGTGATTTTTGTTATAAATCTTTAAAACAGATGCCAACATTTAAAAATCCTTACCTTAGCTGATGACTAAAATGAGTCTGATTATACACACATTTTCCCCCCTCCAAAATTTACCAAAAACTAGGTCACAGGTTTTTTTCCTTTTAACAAAAATAAATTATTTATTCAGAATGCCTGTATGGTTGTCTTAATTTCCAAGAAATTAATCCTATGAGTAAAAAACAAGTGACATAAATGCAGGCAAATAAGAAGCAAAGAATTTGTTAATTATGTGAATAAGTAGTTTTTCATAACTCTTGCTTTGTAATCTTCTCCCCTGCCCCAAATCTCCTCCTTTCAATGAAGGTTTGAGTAACTAGTCTTTCTCACAGCTATGCAAACAAATGTGTCTGAATCTTTTTGGTAACTCAACTCTGAACCTCCTAAAAGGCAACCATATCTTTTCTAAGATGTCAGAAGTCACGTTTCTTAATTTGAGTTCTGCTCTCTCTGCTGGATGTGTTGTTTCCTACTGAGTGAGTAGCTCTACTGCAAAATGGACACTGGAGAAAGAATTCCTGTCCATGCCCCTGCTTGCTCTCTGTTAGAAGCACAAGGATCATAAAAAATTGTTCCTAGTTTCCCTACTTCCAGGGTAGGCAGACTGAACTAACATTCTCTGTCTGTGCCTTTTTTATTTTCGGGGAGAGGGGCTGCAAAGTTAAGTGACTTTTCCAGTTCACACAGCAAGTAATCGCCAAGTATGGGAGGTAGGATTTTTAACTCATTTCTCCTGACTCCAGGGCCAGTGTTTGATCCATGCAACCTAGCTGCCCGTAGATCGAATTCTTTGCTACTATTTCAGAAACATGGCCAAATTCAGCTCACTGATGACTAACCCACTTTTCCATTCCTGTAGAGAAGTTTCTTCAGATTTTGCAAATAGATAGCAGAATATAGACATGTTTTTGTACTTTAATATATTAAATATATTAATATGTTATTGTACTTTAATGTATTATACTTTAATATGTTCTTTGTTATCTGTTATATTAATAATTATATACAGCTCTCTATCCACTATGCCCCTCAGACAAAGACTATTATCTGTTTTTTACTTTCCATTGTTTACATCAATAGAGTGGGGAAGAACAAAATTCCTCCCTGCATTTATTATAATATAAAAAATGTATTTAATGTTAATGAAATGGCTAAGCCAATTCTGCATGTCCCCTTTAAAATTACTGAATTTTATCTTTTCTTCCTTTTACTCTCACTCAAATAGATATAGGGTAATGTTCACAAAATTCCTTCTCGAGTTCTATGTGCTCATTTAAGTAGTTTATTTCTAACATATCTCCGGAAGAAAAGTATTATTGGACAAAAACATAAGTAGGAATAAGAAATGAATCTTTAAAGTATCATGAAATGATTTACAGTTTCTTAGACTAAAAATACTGCACTGAGAAATAAGGCCCTTTGAAAAAAAAAACCAAAAAAACCCCACCTAATGTCTATGTCTATGTCTTTGAGAATATAAATTAACAAGGAAAAAATAAGCTCTTCAGTACAACAAAAAGTATGCAAACAAAGCAATCATGTTTTGCTGCTTTTCTTTTCAATTAGAGTCTATCATGAGAATTTTTAGGGAGATGCTAACATTGCAAATGCCCAGTGAAACAATCCAACCATCAAAAAACATTCTTCAATTCTTTCCCTCTGTACTTTCTGCACCACCTGTTTCAATACATTTGATGAAATATGAATTTCCAGTTATACTCTTTGTCCTAGGTGGTACAATGAATAGAGAGCCAGGCTTGGGAATCAGAAAAATTCCTTTTCTTGAGTTAAAATTTGATCTCAGACACTTACTACGTGTGATCCTGGGCAAATCTTAATTTAACTCTGCCAGAAGGAAATGATAAACCATTCCAGAATCTTTGACAAGATAGCCCCATAAGGGTCAATAAGAGTAGGATACAACTGAAATAGGAGAACAACAGCTACTGGGCTTGTTCTAACATGTGACTTCATCTCTGAATGAGAGCTTTGGGAAAGGAAACTCTCTTCATTAAAGATCATCATCACCAAATCCCTTATATATTATGACCTTGCAGAATGGCCAGCAAAACTCACCACCCAATGAAGCATGGCTAGTAGATTTTAGAAGTAGCAATTGAAGCCAGATTATCTTAATCCTGAAGGCCAAGTGCTATCCACATTCAAAGAAGGAATTATGGATCAAAGCACAGTATTTTTATCTTTTCTTGTGATTTTGTTTGCTAATATTTTTCCCTTGAGTTTTTTCTCTTTCTGATTTTTTTTTTGCTCAGCACGACAAATATATCTGATTGCTTACTGTTTTGAGGAGAAGGAAGGGAGGGAGAAAAATTTGGAACACAATTAGAAAACAAAATTTTTCAAAAGTGAACATTGAAAACAATCTTTGCACATATTTGGAAAATATATAATACCAATAAAAAAATGTTTGCCTTTTCAGAAATGTGTCTGTTAGGTGTGGGTGTATATTGAGTGCCCTCCATGATTTGGCAAACAACTGGAATTAGAATTTAGATCTTGCCTAAAGCAAACTTCTTTTTAGTTAACATATTTGATCTTCTGATATTCAAGTCTGAGAAAGAGAATGCTATAAAGTATGAATTAGTTGGGACATAATAAAAGAACAAGAAGTACAGAATTAGCTTTGAAGCAAGAGATCTTAGTTGGAATCCACGCTGCCATTAGGCAGATTCTGGGCAAAATCATTTAACCTTCATAGGCATTATTTTCATTCTTGAAATATGAAAAATTTGGGAACCCTCCCAGTTCTACTTTACATACCTTAAAAACAAACAAACAAAACTCAAGCTCAATAATAATGAGCCAAAAAAAAAAAAAACCAAACACCCAAGAGGGTTACTATGTAAAACTTTGTACTTTGCAAAGAACATATATCTCATCTGAGCTTTATAATCATCCTGTAATAAAGAAATATTGCACATCTCATCATTATTTTACAAATAAGAAAACTGAATTGCAGACAGAGTGACTGACTCAAGGTGACAGTTATTAAGTAGCACAACCAAGATTTGAAGTTAGATTATTTTCTTCAGAATGAATTCGATTTCCACTCTATTCCCTCTGTCTTGCCAGACTATTGTCTCTTCAATAATAACTCTTCTAGGGTTATATTAAGCATAAAGCCTACATGGGATAAATGATATGGATGTTACATTAATTTTGTTATATAGTTATTTTTTAATTATGGGAGGCTAAGAAAAATTGCTAAATCCAAACTATTTAGCATAGCTTCTGAGTGTTTTTTTCACAAAGGAAAATGCAGTGAGAAGCATATTTCATCACAATTGTCCACATCAGCTATCTCAATGATCTGGACAATCTCATTGACTGTCATAAGAAAGAGTTATTTCAAACCTTAAGAGCTCTAAGATCTTTTAGTAAGAATCTGTGAGAGCATAGCCCATTCCTACTTTAAAACATGTCAAAAATAAGAGCTCAAAGTTCCTACTGTCCACAACCCATCTACAGCTAAACAAAAGTTTGACATAATATTAAAAGTTTAAGAAGTTCATAGTACATTAAAAAAGAAAGGCAGCTTTTGAGTATTTTTTGGTCCCTGTAAATCTACTTCCTCCCAGGTTAATTCCAATTCCAGTAGTGGACAAGTATGGTCCAAAAAGCTGTGCTAAAAAAAGCAAAGGATGGATCTTTTTAAAAAGGTAAGACTCTTTGCTCACCTTTTAAAACTGCTTTTTCTTGAAGCAGATCTGGTAGTTCTTTGAAAAATGCCTGAACTGTCAGAAATGTTAGGTTCAGATGTTTTACTGCTCTGAACACTGGACTGAAGAATTACTCTGAAAAGTTAGAAAAAATAAAATCATATGAACTGTTATCTGTTTTCATATTGTTGACAGACCATTTTTGTTTTAGCGTAAAACATTTTCATTATGGATTGACGTGTTTCCAGGAACAAATTTGTTCACAGATGCTGAAGCATGTTTTGTAGCATATGTGATCTGTAATCAAAGCCATTCTTAATGTCTTAAGTGTTGTCTATTAATCTCCCCTTCTCAGGAGAAATATCAGGATTATTGGACCTCTTTTCCCCATTTATCTAATGTGTTTTGGAGAATCTAGATGAGCCTACAAAACCATACTTAAGGGTTTTCAGCTATGAAACATAAAAAAAATCAATTCTTCAAGACCAAGAAGTCCATAACCAATACAATTGTAAGCAGAAGGAAACAACATAAAACAGTTTAACTTTTCTCTGGTGATGAACCTTAATAAGATTCCTTTTCATGATTTTAATATCCATTCAGTAAATATAACTTAGTCTGAATTAATTTCACTTGTTATGCCTCCAAGTTCCTAGTGAAATAAAAGTTTAATCTTTAGGTTACTCCAAAGTATAGGAAAATTAGGATAGATACAGAGACTGGCTGGATCTCTTATGTCAGATATATACAAAGTTTCCAGGTCAAGAAAATTCTTTTTCCAAAACAGATGGCACCTTATTTGTAATTTAATAGTCTTCGAAGATTGTCTAGATCATTGATAGGTTTAAGTGATTTGCCTAAGAATACAACCAGTATGCCAGAAACAGAACTTGAATCCAGATCTTGCAGGCTCTGAGATCATCTTTCTATTCACTCTGTTTCTAAATCACTCTGTCTCTATTAAGATACTGTATTAAGGGAGCAAAACAGAGTTACATATATTTTGGATGACCTTAAAAAGCATACCTTCTCAATAAATGCATGTCTTATACTTACAAAATTATGCGTACAAATTAGAAAATAAGAACCTCAAATGAATTTCTTACTTAGTAACAGGAAGTAACTCAATGCCTTACAATATTGTTGACGAAGCAAAGAATGGCTAAGAGAAGAATGCAAAATGATTTTGGACCTCTTCTCCTTTGCATTGTCATGACACTGATATCTCCACCAATAAGTTGAGAGAACTATCTCAATGGATTTTAGGACTTAGGTTACAGGGGAAAAAAACAAAACTAAATTACATGTCCAAGTCCATCAGTTGCTCAGATCAAATATTGATGTTTTAACAAAACCAAAATTTGGATTAACTAAAAGGAAAAAAAGATTTATTTTTCCCCCTTTTCACTTGTACATTCTTATGATACTGTATCTTGAGAATGATAATTTCATCTTCTCTGCAATTTATAGTCCTAGGGAAATTGCCTGGGGTACTTGGGGATTCAGGGATTTGTCCAAGATCAAGGCTAGCAGTTGAATTTACAAACAGCTCTCTGTGGAGTATACCAAGTTGCACCTCTAAGAATATGATTCTTTTAAAAACTATTTTACTTGTTGAGCAATGATTAGGTCAGGACACATTCTTGTATGCTACCATTTCCTCCATTAATTAATTTTGGAAAAAACAAAAACAAAAACAAAAAAACCAATTCCTTACAATTTAATGATCCTAAGGTACAATAGAACCCAGTTCCAATTTAAAAATAGCTCCTGCATCTGATGGTTTTTTTCCCGTGTATTCCCCCTTTTTTGGTAGTTGTAGTTAATACTTTGAACCAAAGGTCCTTACTGGGTAGTAAAGATGAAGATTTCCTACAACAATGTTAGCATTTCTTAAACTCCCACTGCTACTGCTGACAGCATGTGTGCTTTGCTTATCACAAAATCATTAAAAATCTGGAAGAGCTTCTTAGGGATTAATTAGCTAATCCATTCCATGACTGTGCCAAGCCTGAAACAAAAAATCATGCCTTTTTCTTGACAGCTTTCCAGGCCAGATTTGACATATTTGATGGTAGAAAAAATAGTTTTGTTTTCAATGGAGAAAGCAGAGCATGAAATAATCCTTCAAATAATCAGACTTGTTAAAATATATGTGTCCCAGTGTTGAATTTGGGAGGGAGGTGAATTGTGAACTAATTAGCCAATAACTGCCCTTCAATTGATTTGGAATTAGTCAAAGTCAAGTCACCTGTGCTGAATGTTCCAGAGGGATAAAAAAGAATCCTAGGACACATAACCTTAATAAGAAAATTAATCAAGGCATCACTGGTCTTAGCTGAGAAAGAGTACTGGTTCATTTATTCACTGGTCTATGTAAAGTAAGAAAATGTTAGTAATACAAGTGGAAAGTACATAAACAATAGTTTCAAAATATGTTGCCTTTTCTAGGAAAAAATGAGTCTTTATAAAGTTAGAAAATTTCTACCAGAAGGGAATTCATTTGGTTACTTCAACCAATCAAAAAACATTTATTAAGCATAGTATGTGCCAGGCACTGTGCTAATAATGGGCAATTTACCACATTATGAGCTTTCATCTTCAGAATTTGTCACCAAAAACCATATTTTAAATCCATAACTTATGCCATAGTCTTAAGAATTTATTGTGAATCAACAATAGTGGGATAGTGAGAGAGTGGGATATGGTAAACTTAGGTCTCCTTAGGGTCATGTGTGAACTCATCTTTTTTCCTTAAATTTTGCATCTGATTATATCTCTATAACCTTATGCATACTAATTCCTCTCCTATATAAACCCCTTAATTCATCTTTCAGGTTCCATTCTCTTTTCTTTCTGATCCATTTCCACGAAGGCCAGACTAATCTTCTTTATTGCACAGATCTTGTTATATCACAGCTCTACTGAACACTCATCTCATGACTCTTTTACTGCAATTCCAATAAAACCCAAATGAATGTGCAAATCCCCATTTCAGTGTCCTTCATAATCTGCTAGCATTTTGCTTGTTAAGCTTCATACTATTTCTCTCATGTGATCTAGTCCAGCTGAGCGGTCCCTGCATACCGCCCTGAATTTTTTTTTTTCCTCCAAACTTTTGCTCATGCAACTGTTCCCTATGCCTGGAAGAAAAACCATTTCTAACTGCCATTTACGCTGGTTTATTGGAAGCCTACTCTTCTTTTTTAGCCAAAGTCAAATGATACTTCCAAGAAATCTGCTCTCAACTGATCTTCTCAACTGGTTATATCTTATTTTTTCATAATATTATGTATAGTCTGATACACTTATGCTTCAATTTGAGCTACATTTGTGTATATGTTAATATTCCCTTACTAGAGTATAAAATCCATGGCGGGTAATGTTGTGTCTTATCCCATCATTCATTTTCCTTTTAGCATCTATCATGGGTCAGTGCAACTACAGTGTTTTCATCTTACTCATTTCCATCCCTCAAATCAAGCAGCTGACATTTCATTAAATATAGTGCCTTTCTGGTATACTTCTCCCTCTACTACTGTCAAATCCTTCATTAAAGTTCTGTTTTCCATGCTTATATTTACAATTCCCTTTTTTTTTCCCCACTAGGTTCTCATGTCTTCTGAACCTCTGTCAGTTCTGAAATTTGCCACTATGAAAGGCAAAGTTCTCGGTGTCTTTCAAGCCACAAAACTGATTATTTAATGTGAAAATGCTGCTTCTATAAGAGAAATCAAAGGTCTCACCCACCTGGTTATTCTTTCTACTATTTAATAACTTTAGTATATCCACCTACAAATAACATAGGATGGAAAAAAGATGGTGTGTCTGCCATTCTATTTAACCAAAGTGAATTAACAGAAATTTTTTGGACAACCAAAAATGATGTTCTTCAGGAAGACATTGATGCAACCCAAATTACTGAAGTACCTGTCATTTATATCAAAGAAATATTAAGTTATTGTCAGTATTAGTTTGTGACATTGTATTCAAATCTTTGAAAACTGAAAATCCATGCTTGCCATAGATATAAAATTTTCCATTCTTGCCATATAATGTTCCTATCTAGGACATCCCAATCTCTATATTGTGGAATAGTGGACAGAAACTGCAATTTTAATTCTCTATCCATCTTAATTTTGCTAAGGTTCAATTCTCAACTCTGAGACATATAATAATGGCTCTATAACCCTTATTGCATGAGGATGGTCTAGTCTGCATTATAAATGAGAGTTCCATCTATAAATAAAAACACCAGTCCTCCATTCTAATTTTTAACCATGTCAGATCATAGCTTGCTGCCTTTAAAAAAAAAAAAATACCTATCAGAAAAAGAATAACTATATTACTGATGGAGTCAAATAACCTCATCTGACATTAAAATGGTGAGAAGACAGCTGGGGTATTCAACACTGTTTATTTCAGAGTTATAAAGCCAAGAGATAATAGAATGATACAAGCATTTGATCCCTCATCCTGTTGTTATGATCCTCAAAGAAAGCAACTGTTGGAGACAAATGTGAAAGGAGATACACCTCATTAAGAAAGAAAGAAAAACAGCCCATAGGGCTTTAGGGTTTGCATTTAGTAAGAGATATGATAAGTACTAGTCTTAAAATTAGAAACTCTTATTGAACTTTTAAGTTTACAAAACAACCATGAAAGAAACAAAGTATTGGATATGGAATAAGATGATCTTGTCCAAACTTTTCTCTGATGCTTCCCATTTCTGTGTGATTATTCAGACCCACATTTTCCTCCTCTGCAAAATTTAGTTAATAATATACTCAAAGTGCTTCCCTGCAGGCTTTTGCAAAGTTCAAATGTAAGGAAAGGACTTTGCAAACCTTTTTATATACATTTCAGTTACTCTTAATTTAAAGATGAGTCCCTGTTAGGATTATTACTAGGTGCTAAGTCGGTTGTCTGGTACTTAACAATTCTCTAGCTCAGAGTTCACACCTTTAAAGGAGTTCAAACCACATTGGGCGCTAAAATATAATGTTCTGTTATCTCTAAATTGGGATAGTTCTCTGGAGGCAGATCTCTTGGGGAGCTTCTGGAGGCAGCCTTAGTTTTAGTTTCAGTTCAACAATCCCAAAATGCAGCCAGGAGTTAAAGCCCAGATCCTATATTGTGTCCTTCAAAGTCTTGGATCTTTTCCTGTCAGAATGTCTCCAGCCAGCTTCAGTCTCTAGCTCCCTCTGAATCCAAAGCCCCCAGCCAGCATGAAGGTAGACATGGGAATAAAATCTTACTCTGAATCTCCTAGAGTGTGGGAATCTGCCTCTGAGAGTATGAGACTGTAGGTTTCCCAGAATTCAATTCTAGATGTGAATTTCCTGGAAGGCTTTTCCTTTAGACTTGTGAATCTGCTGGACTTGCAAATCCACTGAATTCTCGCTCTGAATCTCCTCGAGCTTCCCTGAAGTTCTCCTGGGAAGTCTTCTCCTTGACCCAATCCAGACTGACTTCCCCACTCAATCTTGGCTCCTTATATCTTCCCAGAGAATGGGCTTGTGGGAACTCCTTACAGAACCAATGAGCAAACTCCTTAAAGGTGTGAACTCTGAGCTAGAGAATTGTTAAATAAAAGACAACAGTCTTAGCACCTAGTAATAATCCTAACAGGTCCCCAAGATCTTTCTCTGACTTGACCAGCGTTCCATATGTAGAATCTGTCAAGCTAGTACCTGGACTTTGGCCTCTCAACTTAGACTCTGACCCTATTGCTATTTTCACTCTTGCTGCACAAATAAGTAACTATTGAAAGGAAGATTAAGCCGAATGACGGACATGAACAAACAACAATGACAAGACTTTCTTTTACTATCTATGCATCTCCTATGAAAAGAATTGCTTATATCCCATCCACTTGCAAAAGTAAAAAAAGACTGCAGTTGTCTGCAAAATTAATACATATTAGAATATAAAAATATCAACAACTCTGGAAAGTTTGAAATTGCTCCAGAAATAAGAAATAACAAAATCCAGGAATGGTTAATGAAGAGAAAGAAGATACCTACACAAAGATCTTTCAATATGAACTCTATATGTAATATTAAAAGTTCAACTTGTTCCCTATCTATTTTATGGAAGAAGGCTGAGAAAGGCTAATATAAAGTGTCCATAAACTGTTCATCTTCCTTCATGGAGATTAATATTAAAATCTTATTTTTCAACTCTTTCTAACAAGCCTTGATGAGTTAGTAAATATTCTGAATTCTTGGAATCTGCTAAGCACAAAAAGAAAAAAAAGTACCTAAAAAGGGAAAATGTAACAAGTTATAACCTTATAACTATCTATTAATTAAAATGAAATAATACCTTCCCCAGGAGAATATCAAACAAGAATAAGGGAGGGTTTTTTCCCCCTCAAGAATCAGCGGGGAGAAGCAGAATTTTCAAGATCTCAAATTCTCAAACTTGGAATTACAAGTGAATTTCCAGTCCTTTAAAGACATACTAAGAAGCCCAGCAAGTTCCAGCTTTTCCTCAAAGTGAGAGAAACAAAACATTTAGGCTGGGGAAGGAAAACAATAAAAACTTAATAGAGGGAAAGCACCAAAAGACAAAATTGTCATATAATTAGGTAACAGATTTTTTAAAAGCAAGATGAAGGGTGCCAATCACCACTTGATAAAACAGCAACAGGAGAATTCTTTTTCATTGACCTAGAAAGGTATGCAAAAGAAATATTCTCTAAGAGAAACTGCACACACAAATTCAGTAGAAAAAAATCAAAATCAAAATTAATTTCATCTGATGAATATGGAATGAGATAAAAAAAATTATCAGTGCTTTTTTCTATTTTTTATTTCATCCATTTGAAAAGTCAAAAGATCTTTTAAATAGCCTATGTTATTCATCCTTTCAAACAGTTTTCATAAAGTTTTCACCCACATTCAAAAGCAGCCTTAAAAAAAAAGCAAATAATCTTTTACAACAAATATGAGAAGGAAGAATATGGATAAACACATGCATCACGAAAAACATACTGGACACCAAAGTGATTAATAGTAGAGAAATGGAATGGGACACTTACACAGTGGCTATCTGTCAAAAGGTCCTGATTGATGGTTACTAGGTTCTTAAACCATCTAGACAGAATAGCAGGATGGGAAGAATGCAGTCACAAACAATCCACCAGATGACAATACTACATAGTGCAGAGGTCAGCACAGCTAGGATACATCTAGAAAGGGGTGGGGGAGGAAAAGAACAAATGTTCAAATTGGGAAGCAAAACCAAAAATTAAAAAAAAAAAAAAAAATTAAACTAAATATAAGTTTTACCCCATGGAAGTTTGGGGGGAGAAAGGGAAAGAGAAGGGGAATACTGTCAAGAATAAAAAAAGTTGAATGCATTGACATTTTTTATGAAAAAGCAATTTTATCATTTTACTTGGATCCAACAACAACAACAAAAAAAGCAGAAGACTAATTCCCAGAGGTTGGGGGGGAAGGGAGGGGAAAAAGGAGTGTGAGGTGGAGAAGAGGATAACTCAGAGGAAGAACACTTAATGTGAGAGAGAGAGATGAATGGTAAAGAAATGAGATATAAATTCAACAATAATGTCACTAAATACTACCTTCTCTTTAGCTTGAACAATGTCATGTTTTTTTTTATTTTTTTGACACTGAGAACTAATCTCCAACCGGCCTTAATCGTGTTAACTAATTCAATTTTGTAATGATTTTGATCTTAGTTTTGAAACATAGTTATAACCTGAAACTCCAGGATTGAAGTCCTTTCCTCATCATCTTCCACCAACATCAAAAACAAAACAAACAAAAAATACCTTAACTACAGAACATCACAAAACATAGTCATTTGTTGATGTTTAAAGGATGATTACTTAAAATGTGATTATTGTGCTACAATAATTACTCAGGTGATATGGGTTGTTATTATATTTGTGAGACTGACTTCACAAACCACACACAATATTGCTCATTTGCTTTTAATTTATATATATTGTGGGTGTATAATAGGAGCAGCACTTAGCATGTATTAGGTAAAATGGAATATTGCATGCACATTTTAGTCATCATGAAGGAAACATTTTCCTTTTCTCCTTAGTTTATGACCCTTATGACCACCTAATGTAATTGTTCTTTAACATAATTTTGTCTTCTACTGAATAATTTCTAGCACAAGCTCTTTTCAGTCTGAGCACATTTAACCTAGAAGAAGCATGGTATAATGGCCAGAAGGCTAAATTTGTTTTAAGGAAGAGCTGGGTTCAAATCCTGTCTGAGTTAAAATTTATTAGTTGTGTTATGTGACCCTAATTTAACCTCTAAGGGTCTCAATAACTCTTTAGATATTTCTACCTCCATTTCTGCTGTTAATATATACACTAATCCTCCTCATGTACTCCAGTTTGCTTCAAGGCTCAGTTCACACTCTACATAATGGCTTTCCTGATCCCCCCACTTGCTAAATAGAGCCTTTTCCTCAAATTATGTTCTATTTTTCTTATATTTATCTTTCCCAATAGAAATAAGTTCTTTGAGGAGAGAAAATATTGTTTTTCTCTGTATCCTCAGCATTTAGCACAGTATCTGACACAAAGTAATTACTTAATAAATGTCAACAGTCAGTCAAGCGACAGACAAAGTTTGCAATTTGTCCTAGATGAGGCGCTTTCCACACAGGATCAATACAGACTTGAACTCTAGAAGTAAAATTCCCATTTTAAAGAAAAAGTTACTGAAGCCCTGAGTAATCTATCAAATCAGAGAATCTTTATGTACTTTTGAGGTGTGTTGCCATACAACCTATTAGTCTGGACCAGTAACCCAGTTAACTTAAGTTGCTCTAATAAAATAGCATAGGCTAAATAAAATTAACAGAGACCTGCCCATAGTGACACAGAAGTAAAGAATCCTATCATCAACTCAGGGCTAAGGCCTAAAAATGATGCCGATTTTATTTGTCTGAAAAGGACTTTTCTTCTAGATAAAACTTATTGTAAAAAGGATATCTCAAACCTTTCTCTTCTTGATTCCAATGGGGCTGCCCTCAGAATAAGAAAACAGAGATAGTCATAAGAAAAATAAAGGAGTTAAACAATGGTTATAATGTTGCAAGAAGGTAGAAAGCAAAATCTCTTCTGAGTTATATGTGGAACACCCACAAAGAAAAACTAAGAACTATAACCCAGAGAATTTTATAATTCTTTTTAATTTCCCTCTGAAAATCAGGTCTAAAACTTTACTCATTCAACAAATCATAGAATAGTGTACTAACTATTGTAAATGATAAAAAAAATAAGCAAAACCAAAAACAAACAAACCAAAAAACCCACACCAAAGCAAAAAACAATGCCATAGTTCTTAATTTCCAGGAATTTACAATCTAATCTGTACACTTCTATTTGGATTCAGTTTCCCTCAACAAAAAGAAATAACTTAACCTGGTATGTATAATTAAATTAAGAATCCCTTGATAAAACTGGGTCTTTGCAAATATAACTAGGGAGTCAATAAAAGAGAATCTGTCAGGTCTCTGAAGCCCAAAGACACCTAGGTAAAGTTGGGGCAGAGGAGTGATTGTATTTAGATGATAGTAGCTGCTTAGTCTGGCAAAAGGGAAAGCAGGTCATTAGTTTTATTCAATATTTTTCATCTGGTTTGTTTGGTACCTGCTATCCATTATATATTCCATTTCATTATGAGCCCAGGGACTATACACACATTCAGCTGAAAAGAACATGGCCACTATAGACTGTACATAATCACCACAGAAGACTATTAGAAATAAAAGCTTTTGATAATGTTCAGACAGTTTTTTATTTTCATTCAGTGACTCCTCTTTTACTTCACACAATTCTGCCATCACAAGACTGTCTTCTGTTTCCACCTGAAGCCTTTGATATAAAAGGAAGTAAATATTTCAAATCTTATGTATTTTTGACTGCTTGAACCCTTGTAGGGAAACATGAATACAATTGAATGCAGGGTCTCAGTCAGGATTAGGTACCAGTTAATCAGGCATCTAACTGGAACCCTCTACCAAGCAGATCTTATCACTCTTGCTAAAACTTGACTTTAAAATTAATTTTAAAAAAGCAAACCCTCAAAGAAAATGAGCATGTCTAAGTTCTGTTTAGTTTCATATTCTTACCACACCTCTACTATCAAAACTGAGGCCAAAAATGCTCTTCTTGAGGGACTATGAAACCATCCAGGATTCAATTAGCTTTCAAAAGTAATATTTCATACTCCACTGAAATCCTTCTCAGATGACTCATTGTAGTGGAGAGGGTTTTTTTGGTTTCTCAAAGCCTATGCTAGCCAATCACAAGAAGGACCTATTATGCTCCAAAGGATTTCAGCACACATCTAGTGAGGAACTAGACTAACTATGTTTGGAAAATCATCGGATTAGGTTGCAAGATGATAGCATTTTGGGCCACATCAACTTTCAAGAACTGTCTAGCATTTTAGAAAGAAGCTGCAATAGATATCATGGACAAATAATCACACCAATGAAATATTAATCCCTGGAGTATTAAAGTAGTATTTAATAAGGCCATCAATAAATGTTTATATTTCAAAATATTTTCAATAAGAGTTGAAAGAAGAAAGGTATTTAGAGTTAACAAGGATTTAATCAAAAAATTTAATTTACCCAAATACATGATTCCATTAGTGGTTTAGTTAACTAGGGTCTTACTATAGCAACTGACTGCTTGATAAGTATCAATGGCTGCTCAAAAGCTTCACTGTAAGATTACTCTACAATGAAATGGTATGATATCAGAAAAATTTCACTAATCACTTGGATAGTAGCAAAAGCAGAGACTTCATGAGGAATTAAAGCGAACACCAAGATGTAATCCAGATTCATAAAAACTTGATTCATTTGTATCTATATCTAGTTGATGTGAATTTTGTTATTGTTATTGTTTGAGAGACTACGATAGGGATCCTAAACATGTGAAAACAACTATAATGTACAGTTTGTATTTTTTTTTTTTTTTGAGCATACTTAACTCTCCACTCTCTGCTTACTACAACAATAATGACTTAGCTTGGAGATCTTAACCCATGAAAAAGTAGAATCCCAATCTTAGATCAGAAGTGAGTTATAAAGTTTAAGATGTCCAGATTTCAATCTCAATTACTTTCATGTTTTCCTTTCTAAGTAAGCACGTTATCTTTTACTTTCTAGGCAAGCACAATATTTGGTACTTTGTTCTTATGTCCTTGGGAAAGAACAACTGCCACTATTTTCTCACATACTCACCCAATCATACACAAACACAAAATCATTCCCAACTCACACAGACCCATACACCCACATCAAACCCAATTTGTACAAAGTTAAAAGGAAAGGTGGATACATATTGACCAATAATCTAGTTTCACAAATGGAGAGTTAGAGGAGCTCCATGACATAAAAACAAACACCCTGGAAATAGAAAAACAAATGAGGTATGTAACATTGTATAGTCATAGTTGTTGGCAATATCTACTACCACTTAAAAAATTATAAACAATTTTGAAAAGCACGGATTTGCCTGAAACTCTAAAATGGAACTGAGGGGAAATCCTGAAAAGAGAGAAAGACATGTGTAAAATTTGCATGGTGTAAAAAATGACTTACGTGAGAGGAATTGAAGTAGCTGATTTTGCCCGTCTTCTACTTTTCAGGGCAAGTAGCTTATCACCTTGTGTCATTCCATTTATTTCATCATCATCATCATCATCACTGTACTGTATAAGTAAAAAAACACTGAGCTAATGATTTGAAGTTCCATCTTTAACTGCAGCAAAGATCAATAGTTACTTTCTGCATTAAGTGAATGCCTATTCTGAATCTATACGTAATTTTAAAAATATCTTCTCATTTCAGAATAAAGCTACAGGAAGAATTTCAAGCAATCTGTTAGATTATTTACAATAATATACAACCTGTGATTGTTGTAGCCTAAAAATGCTATTAAAATACATGGCAACACTAAAGAGACCAGATTAAATATATAGATACACGCACATACATGTATGTATGTTTTGCTGTACATGTGTATGTGTATATGCACACATATATAGACATATATATACATATATAAATGAAGAGAATAAGAAAAAATATTTTTGTTCTCCAAGCATCTTATCACTATGTGTAAAGATCATGCCACCAATCAAAACAAAGAAAACAAAAGCCCTTGTACTTCAAGTTCTCATTTTGAAATAAACCGACTGCTTTTGAATAGATACAAAGGTTAAAAAAAATACTAGAAAAAAAAAAAATTAGGACCACCTGAAAAGCCATTTCACATACCTCATTGCTGCTTCAATCTCTGCCTAGGTGTGAAAAGAACTTTAACAAAACAGTCATCCAATCTTTTTTGTGACTAACTCTCAAGGCTTTGGGGGGAGGGGGGGACGGGGGGAGAGGGAGAAATCATCTGAAGGGGATATAAAAAATGAAAAAAATATATGGACAATAATCCCTCACAACTTGGCTTTATTTTCACCTGCAAACTCTCCACACTCTAAAAGATTTGTGGGAAAAGAAATGAGAAAAACATCTAGCCAAAAGACAACAGCAGGATTTCGCGGCGATTACCGATTCAGAATCTTTAGTTTCTTCGGATTGGGTTTCACTTATTGAAATGTCATCGACCCCTGTTAGGATTTTTGTGACTGCAGCTGCATGTTTTCCATTTTCCTGATCCCTTAATTTCTTACGGTAATAGTCTCCTTCTGTCCAAAGGCTTGCCTGCTTCCTAGAGAGGTGAAATATGTCATGACTTTTTCTAGAAATCAATAACATATACACAAAGGACTCTTTTCTCTGCAAATTCTTTGAAATCCTTTCTTTTCCCCTCTTTAATAAACTAATATATCTATCACCAATTTTTGGAAAGGAAGATTATTCAGCAATGGTTCCTGGTCTATCTTTTTATTTTATATTTCTATTAGATAATTATAGCCAGGAATATAGAAAAGTTTAATATAGGTTTTGAGGGAATCTAGTCTGGGTCAGGTTAAGAAGATCAGCCTAGAGAGAGAGGAAGGACTGAGTTCAAATCTAACCTCAGCTACTTACTAGACAAGTAACTTACTGCTCAAGTCACAGATTTCCCATCTGTAATTATGGAAATAATAACTCCTACCTTTAAGAGTTGTTATGAGGATCAAATGAGATAACTATAAAAAACTTAGAATAGCACCTGGATCACAGTTAAGCACTATATAAATCTTAGTGTCATCTAATTCTTCAAGATTCTGTGATGACATAAATGGGAGTACTCCCTCCAATTTTGAACCCTGAGGGCAACTCTTCCAAAATGATTTTTGATCTTGTTACTAATATAACAAAAACATTCATGATGGCATTTATGGCAATAAGAGTCTCATGAATTTAACAAGACTGGTTCATAGAGCTCAGACTTACAATTCATCACCAGAAAAATCAGTAGAAAATTCTTCTGCTTATAGCAACTTGACAAGACTTAAACTTTACCATCAGAATGTTTGAGAAGCAAGGGTCAATTTCATGTCACACAGAGAATCTAGTGGACTTTACTTACGACACCAAAAAATGTTGCTGAGGTCCAATCACAGAGCCAGGTCTACAAATTCTGATCCAAGCAATGGTTTCAGGAACTGTCATCCTATAATGCTTTATGATATAGCAGGCTATCAGGGTGCCTGTCCTTCCAAGGCCAGCTAAGAAAAGAAACATACCACATGGTTTTGTGAACTTCATGCAATTTTTAAAAGCAAGTATCTAATTATGAGTTTTCTAATTGAAGTTGAGTTTTTGAAGAAAGATTATACAGATTTGTTTTAATAATCCTTGTTTCAATCATATTTCCTACAGAAGCTACAAAAAACAATGCTGTAGCTTTAACTGCTCAAAAAGAACAATAGGGGAAGCACTTTTGTCCTAACACTTTAGAAACTGACAATTGAAAAATATCTTATTATAGAGTCAGTTGACAAAATAATTCTACATAAAGTGTGTTTCCCATGGAGTCAGAACAAAGGTACTGTTTTACTTGTGATATCTGATCTTTGAAAACTATGAAATAGAATGTGAGAATGGATGTCAAAGAAAAGTTTGTAAGTGGATTAACCCTTTTTTTTTTTTACTGTCATTCAGGAAGAAAAAACAAACAAATAAGAAAGGAAAGGAGAAACTTTCTTTGATGCAACTATACTGAACTGTGGTATAACTAAAAAAAAAAAAAAAAAAAAACAAACCAACCCATCATTTGAGATAATAAAGAGAAATCAATTATTGTTTGTTATATTAATGGCTTACATTTAAATGAGTCATATTCATTAGTATTAGTAATTAGTATGGGGAAAAGAGATTTCTCCGTTTCATTAAGTAATTAATCGCTAGAATCTACATACTTGCACTTTGCAAAAAGTATGCAATGTGCTTTAAAATTATTGTCTTGTCCTAAAAACAATTCTGTAAGGTGGGTGCTATTATTATTCTCATTTTACAGTGGAGGAAACTCTGGCAGAAACAGAGTTGTGACTTGCTCAGGATCACAACTAATGAAATGTCTAAGGCAGGATTTGAAATCAAGCCTTCCAAATTCCAAAGCCTATATTTTATCTCACGTCACTCATCTGCCTCATTAATCAATTTTACTTATGCCAATTAATTAAAAAGACATTTGAAAATAACGAATGGGTTACTGTTAAATTAGCATAGCATTCAGAAAGATAAAGCATTACACAACAATGAATCCAGTGGCAGACTATGTTTCAGTAGTCTAATGGTAATCGAGAGTGGTCAAATACAACACAAATTTGCCGTATGCAGGAGGTCTTGCGAAATGGTTTAGTGATCTGTCTCTACCTAGGATCAAGTGCCTAATGATTTTTCCCCCAACTGTCAAGGAGAAAAGTCTAAGGTTTAAATCCTCCGTTAAAAATCCAAATTAAGCATATTGATGGTCTATTAGAGGGTCTAGTATTCACTGTCTTAAAGAAATAGTATAACTGACTAGAGTGGAAAGGCCAAATAACCATTAAGCGCTCCTTGTACTATCACTTATTCCTTCCCTTTCTCTTTGGATTGGATGCAGGATCGAGTATGACAGCTGAAAATTCTAAAAAGCCTCCCACAGACAGATGTGCACCTAAGAGGTTAAATGTTACTCTATGGACTACTAATCTTCAGGTGCTATGATAAATTTTGGATATGCATGGGAAAAGTGAAAAACATATTTAAGATTATATAATAAAAATACTAGGTCTTATTAGGGAATGGGAATTTGTAAAAACAACCTGGCTCCTAAAATTTCGTTTTATGGGGAAAGTTGGACAATTTAAATAAGTATGGATTCATTTTTACTGAATGTGGAGCTTCAAATTTTTGGCTAAAGTTCATTATGTGTTATACCGTATTATACAAACTGGCTTAATTCTATTACATATTACAAAGGCCTAGAACTATGGAAGAGGAAAGAGAGGATCTGAAAAAGTCAAGCCTGAAGAACACTTAAAGAAACTCTGTTAGAAACTCTATTACTTATTCAAATAACTATTGTTACTGACAGAAAGCACTGATATTTTTCACATGAAATATTCTTTGATATCTATAAAAAAAATAGCTAAAACGTCCTAGTCAAGTGAACAGTAAGATTACACTTGCTTTAGATTCCTTTAACTCTCCAAACCTTAAGGAAATCTAGGTAGCAGACACAACTATAAAACTGAATCAATGATTAAGAATCAACACCGGAAAATATTACTATCCAAAGCACTCACACGGTAATGACTTCCATTTTCCTAGTAGAAAGATCCAAAATGAATAATAGTTTTTGTGCCTGAGTCCTACTCAATCCCAACATATAAGCCAGTACACCTGCTGTCCCCTTCCCCAGGGAAAATGACTACTCCCAGTCATTTTCTAGAGCCTCACATGCAGTAGGAAAAAATGATGATGAAGTGTGATGCTTCTCACACCCTAACAGGGGTGAGAGAATGCACAAATCATACCCATAGGTCCCAGTGTATAGACCTATTCTGAAGGACTGTATATTTGTTATAAAGCTTAAGTCATTTGAAGAGGTGGGGAAGAAGAATATGGGGACTACCAGTAGTGATGTCAAAAAAAAAACAAAAAAATTAGGGACAAATTTTTTAAACATAGGAAAGAAAAACCAAGGCAGATGTGGAAAAGCAAGAAGCTCTAGGACTAATGTATTACATTTATTATTATGTTTTTTAAAATCTCATGTTGTACTTAATGGATATATGTAGAATAACAATATTTACTCAGTGCTTTAAGGTTTGCAAAATATTTTCCAAATAAGATCTACAGTTCTTTTAATTTGTGTAAGGAAATATGTTTGTTGATACTTATCAAAATCAGAATATGAAAAAGTTAAAATTAAAATTTGCAGGCAACAGAGAATGAGTCAGTGGACAGAAGATCAAAAGATGAGGAGGTAGAGATACATAAATGGAGGGAAGGAGGGAAGGAGGGAGAGACAGGTACAGATCGACAGGCAGGAGAGAGGAAGAAGAAAGGATAAAGGAAAAGAAGGAGGATGATAGCTGGGGCAGTGGAGAGAAAAAAGCAGGAAGAAATAAGATCAAAAATAGAAGTTATAGGTTTATTTGTTTGTTTGTTTTCAGGGTGAGATGGCTTGAAATTTTCAGAGATCCAATTTGTACTGACAGAGTGAGCTTCCTTATGCCAATGAAATCACAGATCTTATACTTGTCTCAAAAATACAAGATATTCATCAACTAGATGGGGAACCAAAAAGTGTGTGGGAGAAACCAGTCCAAATCCTGAAGGAACTTGCAGTCTATTACTTACTATATTTATACAAGTACAGAAAGAATTGAGAGCACTGATATGCACTATCAACAAAAGAAATATACCTTTGCAATGAACTGCAATAACACCATCAGCATTTTCACAGATGTTCAGAAATTCTTTTACTATGGCATCACTAGGTATACTGCCATCAGCAAAAAAAAGCTCATGATGGTCAAAACCAGCCTCTGTAAATCTCCTGGCATCATATGCTTTTTTGTTGAGTCTGATAATGGTGGTAACATTGTGCCTTTTAAAATACGGAATATAGGCTTCAGGTGTATGATAGTGATAACCTGTGATGAAAAAAAAAAGAAACCATTTTTCTTTGAATATAAAGAATTAAAGTTATTTTAGTTCTCTATGAGTAGTGATTGTGCTCTAGAATGCTTTTTTTTAAATAATAGAAACAAGTAATGATTATCAAAAGATCTCTCACTTCTCATGCCCTTCCCCCTCACGCTCTAGTGCCTGTAAATCTAGAGCTCAAAAGGATCTCACGGATCGTCAAGTCTAACCTTTTCATTTTTACAGATGACTGGCCCAGGATCATTCAACTAATAAGTCTTTCAAGGTGGAATCTAATGTCAGATCTTCCAAACAGTTCATTCACTACACCAGTTTTAAAACTATTTTTTGGATAAGTGAATAAAAAACCAAAAATTATCATAATCAAACAAGAAAGTCACACTTAAATGACTGATTTTCAAAAGCATAGCTTATGTAACTAAATTTGGGGTTTAGTTCAAGCCTCTGATTCCCTTGAACACCACCCATCCGGATTGGCATTCAAAAAAGCACAATGTGTTCATTCAATATCTCAGGAAGAATTATTTCCATTTTTTGGCATACCACTTTCAAGTCGGCTTCTTGGATGAGGGCCACAGAAGGCAATAAATCGGCCTGGTATTATCCAGTTTAAATCTCCATTTTCTGCTTTCTGTGAAAAGAATATACACTTTTACTTGCCACACTTTTCCTTCTCTTCACACTTTTATAAATTTAATTGTAACAATTATAAGAGCCATTAAGTGATTGTGAAATAACTTTAATATGAAAATGAATCTGTAATTTCATCAACATAGATGTTCTTTTCAGCTGTATGGCAATTCATCTACACCATGGGATTCTTGCCTAGATTCTACCATAAGTTTACCAAATGGGGTTCACTTCCTAATGATACTGGAAGAATATCAATAAGCTGATTGCTACTTACTACTGGATTTTCCCACAAGCTTCTTTTTTTCATCATACATTTCCCAGATTACATCCTTATTATATTGTTTGGGATGTAATGCACCCTGCTCACATTATGTATCTCTCTTCATGATTCTAAGATATCCATATTTATTTTTCCAGACTGGAATGTTCCATTAACCAAATAATATAATATTATCAGTATAATTTTAATATTGCATTCAAGTAGCAGTTTGGTTATTTAAATAGCTTCCTAAAGGAAATCAAGTCAGTTTCCTTCTTAAATGATTCAATTATTTGTCTATTTATACTGTCTATTGATATATAGACACATTTAATATTCACACATATATACATAAACATATGTTATATCATGCATATTCACACAAATAGAAAAACTCTTAAGCATGCTTAATTCACTTGGTTTTTCTTGTGTGAATGGTTTTCTTAATGTTCATAAGACTTTTACAGAAACTTTATCAAGGTTTAATAATAATGATGGTGATAACAATAATAAGCATTTAAATAGCACTTTTAGAATTGTAGATACTTTTATCAATTATCTCATTTGATTCTCATGACAACTATGGGGTTGGTGCTATTGCTATCCCCATTTTATATATGAGAAAACTAAGACCCAAAGATTCTGTTGATTCCAAATCCAATGTTCTATAAAGTATGCAATTTGATATAAATGACATGAAACAATCTTTGCAGATTGCAAAGAGAAGAATCTAGAAGACCTCACTATCTCCAGTTCCAAAGTTGTTTTTTTAACATGCCATAGACCCCTCTTGGCTATTTGGTAAAACTTATTGACTCCTTTCAAAACATTGTTTTTAAATGCATAAAATAAAATGACAAAGGATTACAAAGAAAATCAATTATATTGAACTAAGATTGTCAAAATATTAATAACCCAAGTTAATAGAACCCAGGTTAAGAACCCCTGATCTATAGGAATCATGTTTCAACTTGGACACTAACCTGGGCTTCCTCCATGATAGTGGAAAGCACTTTAGGTGAGTAGGAAAAAAGGAAGGAAACAAGGATTTATTAAATGCCTACTATGTGCAAGACACTGTATTAAGCACTTTACAAATATTAACTCATTTGATCCCATAATAGTAGCTGCTATTATCTCCATTGTACAGTCGAGAAAACTGAAGGGGATAAGTGATTTATCCAAAGTATCATAGCAAAAAAAGTGTCTGAGACTGGATTTGAATTCAGACCTTGCTGACACTAGGCCCAGGCTCTATTTACTTTGCCAACCAAAAGCTCTTAGCCTTTTTATGATTAGAGGATTGAACAAGGTTATGTTATTACAGCTTTCAAAAGAATTATTGTTTAAAGCACTGATATAGGGATGATTCTTGGAAAATACCCTCCAAGGTAATGTTTTGTTCTGCAAAAGATCTTATATAATAATTCATTTATATTCTCTCAGTTTGGTGTGTGATGGTATCCATGTAGGTCAACTATATAACAGGCTTTTAAAAAGCCTACATATTGCTTTTATTAAAAATACCTTTAAAGGATGTACAGTTTACTGTCTTACAAATGTGTTTGTGTGTGTGTGTGTGTGTATGTTTGTATATACATATAGACATACATACATACACGTAGGCTGTTGCTAACATTCTTTTAGTTGGTCTTTTAAAATATTTATTAGGTATAAATTATTTTTCATGCCATTGGAATCTTTTCCCTCTTAGAAAGGGAATTCACATTACCATGTGAATGAATCCATCAATGCCTCACAACTGTGTTTCTTAAGCACAGATATCCTCTATGATCAAATCCAAATGATCTCCCTGACTTTGGTCACTTTTTGAGTCACTTTTACCTCTTTTTAAAAGCAAATCTAGGAATGTGGTGCTGAATCAATATGAAGGAGAGCCTGCTGTTTTTTAAAAAGAAAAAAATATTTTTAAAAAATCTATGAATCTTTCACATTTTTTTTCTATTTGTCCACTTTTGTTCATCCTTAAATGTCCTTGAGATGACTTTGTTTAGTTGATGGTCACAAAACATCAACCTATAAATCTGCCTAACAAATTTATTTCCAATTCACCAATAGATTTCATTCATGCATGTGAGAGCATCAATTTCTCATGAAGTTATAGGATATGGGAACTAGCCCCTTGAGTTTGGTCAATGGATCTGAGAATTACATTAATGCAACTCTCAATTTTACAGTTGAGGAAACTGAAGTCATTTGACTTCACAGTAACTCACAGAGCATATCTATTTGAAACATTTTTAAATCAAAGAAAATTCTATTTTTGGAACACTTTTGTGGTTTTTGATGTTCATTGATAAATACTATTGAGTTCATTGGTGAGAAAATTCCTTTCTTATCAAAACAGTTCATTTCTCCTCTACTACTTATAATCTGAGAGATTTATGTAGGAGACAAGACTAAGGAGGGGGGACAGGGGATTTTCAGTGATGCCTAGAATCTTATTTGACTCAGAAATGGGACATAATTTCACATTTATTCTGACTGTCAGTGTGTCTCTTTATTCACTACTCTTCTTCAGCTCAACTAAATTGATGCCAATGAAAAGGGAAATCACATTCCTAAAATAAATCATTTAGAAATGTGCTTTATTGCACAATAAAACAGAAGATATAAATTCAAATCCAACCTTATTCTCAATGAGCTTTGTAACCCTAAATAAATGAATCACTTTACCTTCTCTCAGTCTCAGTTTCTTCATCTGTAAAATGAACAAGATAAGTAACACCTACGTGTGCCAGGGTTGCACAGTGAGGATAAAATGAGTTACTATCTATAAAGCACTTTTGCAAACTATGCTATGTAAATCCTAGGTATTACTACTCAAGGGGTTTGTTAGTCTTTCCTTAAATTACATTGACTCAAAAGAACTTTCCTAAGAACAAGGATAATTAATGGCTAACTTGAGTAGTTTGAATGTCTTTTAAGGATTTAAAAAGGAACTGTATGTAGGGATGTGATTGGACCTATGGTTTAACTAGTAAAGAGATCTAACAAGTAAAGAAATTCTTTCTATTAATACTGGTTATCATTTTCTCAGCCAGTTATGTGTCAGAGATAATATCTGAACTAAGATCTTCCTGTGTCCAAGGCTCTCTCTATTCACTTATCTCTAACAGTGTTGTCTCAGTTATTCAGGTCCCTAGTTTCTCAAGCTTACAAATCAACATTATATCAACAGAACTGTCATTAATTCAAATGCTATCTCTTACAGGAAATCTTCCTTGATATTAGTCACTCTGCCCTCAAAAAAAAAAAAAATCATATCAAGAAGTAATCATTTATTCCTCTGTTTTATGTGAAATTTGTCTAAAAATTCTTAAATATTACTCAATTATAGTAAATGATTTTAATTCAAATACATTTATTCAAGTAACTATTATGTTCCAAGCACTTTGCTAGGCAATGGGGCAACATTTAAGAATAGCTATCCTCAAAAAGCTTATATTCTACTAGAAGAAAAGGGGTAAATAATATCTTAGCAGTTAAGTGAGTAAGTACAATATAATTTGAGGGAGGAGAGAAGAAGCATGCTAACAATTCAAAGGATTAGAAAAGTTGTTTGTAGGAGGTAGCATTTAAATAGAGGTAGGAATCCCTAGAGAAGGCAATAAGGAGAATGAATTAGTATAAAGGATAGTCTTTGCAAAACCATGAAAGCTGGAGATGAAATGTTTATATAGAATAGCAGAAGAGGAAGAATTGGATTTCCACCTTTGTCTTCTTCATAGCATTCAGCACAGTGCTGAATTTTCATTTTAATTCTCAGTAAATGTTAAATTTAGTATTTCTACACCTTCACAACAATAATTTGCTGATTCAGTCTACTAATAAGGATGTGATTCAGAGTAATGTACCTTAATACAATAAGGAATTTCATAAGGTTGTTCTATTGTATATAAATACACAATCTTCAATTTTGCTATAATGCTAAATAGAATTTTCAAAGTTTGCTTGGTTTGAAATTCATTTTCATATTAATCATTAGGAGCACAAGGTTTAGAACTGGAAGGGCATCTTAACAGATCATTTAATTCAAGTTCCTTATTTTAGACATGAGAAAACTTTGGCTTAGGAATTACATGATTTATGCAAGGCTAAACAGATGGCAGAAATGGATTTGAACAGAAGTCCTTATATTCCAAATTCAGTGTGTTTGCACCACACAAGACAAAAATGAAAGAAAATTGTGATTTGGGTATAGAGACTGCCAAAGCATCACTTTCTTATCACGACAAGAAAAGCTTTCTTGTCTGCTATCAATTTTGTCCTAAGAGATTAGTACAAATTCATTAAATAATGAAGAATATTCTTCATGAATAAATTTAATGTAAGTAAGTAGATATAAGCTGCCAGCAAGGTACTTGTGGGTGGTCTACACTGGCGTTAGGCAGAAAATCTCAAACTTTGATAGATCCAATGAATGACACTGATATTAGTAGTGAAAGAAGAGCCTTATTTTTTGAAGACTGACAAAACCATATGGTAAGTGGCCACTAAAACTTTTGACTCTCCAATTATTTTCCAGAAAGTTAGCCAACCTACATTCTTGCAGGCATATGCATATACAATAAGTGAATGCATATTCTTTTCTACCATACTGAATAAAAGGCAAATAATCAATCAGGAAAACACCATCAACACATCAAATAAATTTCAGAGTTACTGCCATAACAGTGGAGTGGTCAGAACTGTTCTTTGGGAAAATTATCTCAGAGAAACATATAGATTGGTTGAAAGGAGGAAGTAATCAGGGTCTCAATCCTAGGAGTAGTATCAGCAACATTAGCAAGATGGTAGGAGGAAAATGCTGGGGAGATTTAGAAAAGAGACTCAACTGGATTTTTCAAAACTATATGGTAAGCTAACAAGAATTAAAGATTTTAAAACTATAAACCTGGGTGTCTGAAGGAATGGTTATTGACTGGAAGAAAAGTAGAACAGAGTATGGGGAAGAAAGGAAAAAAAAAAAAAGATAAGCAGAGCTCATATTGACATGTTTCTCATCTTTTAAGTGCTACAATAAATATTAAATAATATTAAATAGTAAATATTAAATTTACTAGTTTTTAACAAATTTGAGAGCTATGATTTAAGATACTCGGTAAAGCACCTTCAGAAGCTTAGTTCTAATTTGGCTCTGGGGACTCTAAGTCATCTTCATGTCACCATGCCTGTCAAATTTCAATAATCAATAACTCACTCCATTCAAGACTTGGTTCTGAAATATGCTAAATGCGTTTCACTCCACATTCTTAGCACACTGCCTGGCACATAGCAAATACTTAACAAATGCTTATTGATTGATTCCACCTTTCATAATTATTAATGAGTATAAAGAATCTCCACATTATCTGTCCAGTGAAATTCAATTCTATTATGTACAGAATACTACTTGGGGGAAATGGGAAGAATGTTTAGATAAAACATTTTTGACCTAATGAGACTCAGTTTAGAAAGGGGATAAGATAAAAACACAAGATTAACAATAATACTTAACTGCACATTATCATAATAGCTGCATTAGTTGTTTTGACTTTTACAGTTAAAAACCTCAGGTGCCAATACAAGAATCCTAAAATATCTTAAATATACTTTATCTCAATTTCTGGTTGGTTCTAGTATCTCACTGGTAACCCTTAGGGCTTGTTTTACTTTGACTTTTGTTAGACTCTTTAATTTGAATATGTCAATAAACATTTCAGTACATCAAAAATGAGTTTCAAACTCATGTTCTTATTTTTAAAAAGTCATTTTTGTGACAGAAATAAAATGAAATTTCAATTAACATGATTAGATTTCTATATATTGAATTCATTTTCAAAGAAAAATGCCCCTGAGATCACGGATATTGACATTTGTAATTGTTATCTGGAAACAAGATTCTATTTCTACATCTCTCTATATCAATATATAGATAGATATGTGTAGAAGTTTATATATGTGTGTAAGTATATGCTCATGTGTATGTAGATGTATAGATCCATGTGTATATATGAATGTGAAGTATACTTGTGTATGAACTGTGTGTATATAAATGGAACCAAATAACCTTTGAGTCAGTATGACTATAGCACTCATATAAATATGAAATATATTGGAAAAACTCTATAGACTTACTTCATAATGTTCATAATCATCAAGGTCAAACTTTTCAAAATTAAGGAAACCATACTGGACTGCCTAAAATTTAAAGAAAAAGAACTTTCAAAAAAGCAAATAATTACAGACAAATGTGAACTGTAGTTATAACAGTATATATTTACAGGGGAATGGAAAGTGAACCTGTGATTTACTAGTCTTAGAAATTTCCTAAATGAGAAAACTATCTCTACCAATGCAAATCTCAGCACCTATATAGGCTTTACAAGTTGCCTAGAGAACTAAAAGATCAAATCAAGGTCACACAGCTGGTGTGAGAGAGCCATGAGTTGAACTCAGTTATTTCTGGCTTCAAGGCGAACTCTTTATCTACTACACCAATTGCCTTTCAAACGTCCTCAGAATTTATTATATGACAATATGTCTTAACTGCCTCAGTTTTTTAAACTTTGTTTGATCTATATGTTCATTTAAAAATTTTGTGCCATACATGTAAATCGAGTTAGCTATCATTTCAGAATAATTATATCAACTAATCTACCAAGAGCATGTGGGTTAACAACATGTGTCTTTAAAAAAAAAAAGGGAAGTTTACCCTTGTATAACATTCCTTAATACTCTTTTGAATGAAATTTATGAACTGTGAAAAAAATAACATTGAAAGCAATTCTATATTTCATATACACCTTCATTTTTAAAAATTCCTAAATTATGAAACCAAATGTTCTGTGCACTGAAAAGAAATCCCACAAATCAACATCAATATTAAAAAATAGAAAAAGATGCTATTCTTCATGTGGGTGAATATTCTGACCTCTAACCTCTATTTGAAACCCAGCAAGACACATTATGATAATGAAATAAGAAACCTAGCATTTTCTAAAAAGATGAATTAAAGATCACCAGCACAATTATTGTTTTCAGGCTGGTTGAACTAATTAATAGACCAGCACTCACACAAGCATTTTTAATCATTATACATAGAGTTTATAAAGGCAAAACTTATAAGCACAGTGGTTATTAATCTTTTTTCTGTCATGACTCCTTTGGTGAAGTCTGCAAACCCCTTTTCAAGATTAAGATGTTTAAATGCACAAAATAAAAAAACCTAAGTGTTAGAAAGAAACTATTTTTTTAAAAATTCAGTTATGAAAATATTTTACAAATTCAGGTTTGCAGATCCCAGCTAAAGATCAAAATATATATATTTCTTAATAAGGAATTTTTAAAACTAAGCATCCAAATTCTACTATTCTGCAAATATATTTCTAAACTCCTATTCTGACACCAAATCCTTGTCAAGTTTCTACTTATTAATTTACTAAATATGAGTATTAGAATTGATGTGTCCCTGAAAAATTGACCAAAATTTGCTTTTTAGATAGGTAAGCCTAGAATATATGCAGGCTTGGCTATTTCCAACAGAAGCAGCCCAACCCTCTGGTGTGTCAGGGTGTGCCAAGAATTGTAAATCCTTTCTGCTGTTTGCAGCTGCAATTAGGAGGAGACACATTCTCTGGCTTTCATCCAGTGCTATTTTAAACCCAGTCTTTTCCTTCAGATTGAGACAAGATCAAGATATTCCCTAAGTGCATAGAAAGGACTGCTGGCATGATGCATAGATCTGGATCTTCAGGTAGTTTGGAAGTAACCAGTTTCTAGATCTGACAATTGTTTAACTTTTTTAAAAATCTCTTTATGAGGATGATCTTCTCTTAAAGAAAAAATTCCACTAATAATTCTTCTGTCTGAATACTGAGAAATCCACATTAAGATTCTTATAAAGTTGCAGTTTTTTGCTAGGGACAAATATTGTAGGCTATTAACTATGAAAATATAAATATCATTTCAATTATTGAGATGCTGTATAGTACATGCTGTATAGTACAAAGATAACTTATTTTAATAAGGATTTCTTACACCTGTGATGGCCCTTTAATTACAAGTTCCACAAGTTGATAACATATATGCCAAAAAAATCAGTGGCAATTTAAAAAGAACCGGAGTTATGTTTAAAAAAAAACAAAAAACTTAATTGATTATCCAAAGTCTTCTGTTATACCAGAATAACGATATAAAATATTATTTAAAAAGAATATACTTTGAATACATGTGAAATCAGACAGATCAATCTTTAAAAAGAAACACTAATTGATGAGCCTGAAAATGATGGGTTAGATATTTCCTATACTCAAGTCTTTGCTATTCCAATACAGCCCTGCAAAGTAGCATTATTTGATTCACTTACCTTATGTACTGCCTGAAAACAGTCGAGCAGTGTTATGTAGAAAGTGCAATTACCATAAGAAGCATCCCTGAAATTCCACAAATATTTGAATCAGTATCTCAGTTTTAATTCAAAAAACCCTCACAAATCCACTTGTTTATAATTCCATCTGGAGATGGCTGAATCAAAGAGCTAACAAAAAAGATTTTACCATCCCCAAAAAAGAAAAATTCCTGAATGGATCACTTTTATCATTGCAACTACATGATTTCTAAAAATGAATCCTCTTTTAATTTTTCTATCAACTACATCTTATCTCAAAAGAAATCATTACCTTTTAGGATGTGTATCTATGAAAATGTTGACAACAAACATGTGACGATGAGAAGAAAAGAGGAATTTTTTTTTAACATTAATGGATAATATAAATAATTTCATGTTATTGTGGGCTAATCTTAAACTCCATGTGTTTAGATCCTAAAACTTGTTTCAAGAAAGAAAAACTTCATTTCCTTTTATTCAATGAAAAGATGAGAATTACTACAAGGCATATAACTTGTACTACAGATGAATGTGTTTTTCTTTATATATGTCAAAATAGTATAATTTAAGAGAATCATATTTTAAAACCAAATATAAATTATAGCATGTCTTTGTTCAAGAAAACAAGGTTAATGTTTTGTTGGTGTACAATGTGCTTACAAATTATTTAAATTCAGCTTAAGGGAACTAAATTATGAAAAATTCTAATTTTCTTAAAATTATGCTTTTTAACTTATTTAACTCATTTTTCATGGCCAAAAGAATAGGATTTTCATAGTGTTATCAATCTTGAAGACAAAAAAGACACAAATTTTCACTGGATTCAAACTGTATTCCTTACTTGAAAAACTAAACATTGTATCAAACATTTATTTTTGTACTTAGTTTTAGGGTGTTTGGATACTATTTTATATAATTTCATTAAACTGACAATAAAAAGAACACCAGGTTAAATTGTTTTTGGTTATTACTATTTAATTAGACTGACTTCCATTTATGTGCTTCTCCTTTAAAAGGAAATGCATAGGGGCAGCTAGGTGTTGAAGTGGATAGAGCACCAGCCTTGAATTCAGGAGGACCCTAGTTCAAATCTGATCTGAGACACTTAACACCTTCCTATTGTGTGACCCTGGGCAAGTCACTTAACCCCAGCCTCAGG